>NW_011352148.1:0-9508 GCF_000735185.1 Notothenia coriiceps
GCTGGTTTCTCCATTCTTACCTACCCTACCTTTAAGGCACGGACACACCAGCCAAACACCTGGCCAAAACGCAGAGACGCGAGGCGACACAACAGTCGGGGTCCATCTGTGTCAGTTCTTTGGTGTCAGCTTGGTGTGTCCGGGCCTTTACTCAACATTTCAATTAATTCTCATTCTCAATTAACTATTATTGTCTGTTCAATAAAACGTAAACAAATAACGTTTCAACTTACTAGTTTGTATTGATTGACCAAACATGGAAAACTCAACAATATCTACAAAAAAGTACTCGCATATGTGAATTTCTGCTCGGGGCTTGATTAAACAATGACCAAAATAGTATGGATTGACTATTCTTCCACCACTTCACATGCTTTTCTGCTTTTCTTTGCTCATTTCTCTCATTGGATCTGTTTTCCGTTGCTAGTGCCAAATCACTTGCAGAATGCACAATAATCTGTACAGGGCTAGTCATTGTTGAAGGCAGGAGGTTAATGTAATACAGCAGGCAGACAATGTAATGTATGCTCTCATCTGACACACTTTCACATAATGTGTTGTTGTCTTTGATACTCGCCCCACTCAGACTCATCATTTATTAATCAGCTCTTTCCCTTGGAGGTTGAGAAAAGCTTTGTTGATGACTTTTCCATTTTTTCCTCGAGCAACTTCTATCCCATCTGATGTTAGCGATGATGAGCTTGGAATGACTCGTCGTGTCTCGGTTCATAAAGTGTATTTCATAAAGGCTATACTTTATATGAAATATGGTAAAGTGTAGGATTTATGAGGCCCAAGCAGCAGTATGACACCCCCCCCTTCCCTTATATGTAATCCCCTCCCATATAATCCCGCCTCTTCTGTCATCTCTGCTCCTCTCAACCCCCCTCCCTCTGCTTTTCCCCTCTCTCTCTCCCCATCCCACTTCCTCCACCTTACGCCTGATGGAGCATTCAGCCTGAATGCTGTGTGCAGCCGTGGCCTCATATCAGTGTGTTATGTGTGTGTGAGGGATCCAGAGCTGCATCGCTTCCTCTCCTGCTTTCTGGAATTGTTCTCCTCAAAGACAATCTGGAATGACTTGCTACCACTGTGCGGTTTCTTTGTTAGCGCGAGGGGTCAGCGGACATTGTTCCCCACTCTAATCTGCCTTTCTAATCTGAAACTGTGGATGTAGCCTAACCTCAGCCTATTGTGCTGCTTTGGAGTTGGTGTTGGATGTACATTTTTTGGATTAAGATATTTTAAAGGGGTATACATTCCACACTGGATAAAATGGTGCCCCAAAAAAAGGTAATGTGGGTTTTGTGTGTGTGGAGGAGTGATTTTGTGAAAGAGGAGGGTTTCATGTGCATGGTGTAGCAGCAGTGATGTTGGTTGATTTCCAAGAAGGGTTGTTGCCTATGTGATAATGGAGCAAATGCTGTTTTAATTGGCACACAGATCTGAGAGTGAGCATGCTTTTGGGAATTAAAGGGAAGGGAAGGGGAGCTATTTTGCAGAATCAACAAATAGGAGTCTTGGGGGTAGAGAAACTGAGAAAAGAAAAACAAGTGACTAGACTGAGAAGTTATCAAAATAAAGGTTCTTATTGTTAGGTTTCATCTTGTCATTCTTATAATGAATAGTTGGTTGATTGTTCATTGACTAACAATAGGAAGTCCCTCTCATTGGAAGTTCTCCATTGTTGTCTTTGTGTGCTTCAATTGGGAGACGTTTAGCCTGACTGCAGCTTTAAAGGTGTTTGAACGATGTCATCAAACTTAGGACATGTGACTCAATACAAATAGAATAGTATATTAAGATGTTGTATATTGCATGCCTTAATTCTAATAAAAAGTCAGTTAAAGAAGTGCTGCACAGAGGCCTAAATGTAACACTCAAACTTTTCATCACCACAACCGCTTCCTGTGTCTTTGATATGATAATGCTCTTTGTGCAGAGAGGTTCCCAGCAGTCGTAGAGTTCATTCTCACAGATTCAGACAAACCTTTTTAGAGCTGGTGCTTCACTTGCTTAGTGTGCAGTGCTAGAGGGACTGTCAGCTGGAAGACTTCAGACATGGTGGAGGAGAGGATGGGGGACTGTTGGAGCTACACCAAGGTTGTTTTTTATGTTTATCTTCAAAACCAAGCTATGGTCATTTGGAAGAAGCCGTATGGTTGTCAGTGGAGATTAGCTGTTTCATGTGTGTGTGTTGATGAAATGCTTTTTTCTGAACTGATGGATTTCTAGACGTGACCTCAGCCAACTAGAGGCTCATTTTTTCCTCACAAGTCAGGAAGAGATCATGATTAATGAGTTCAGCTGCCCCAACAGCTGTATTTGGTTATCAGTAGTGGAGGCTGTGAGGGCCTGTTTTTACTATGAACTACACTCAATCCTCCAACTTCCCTTTGAGATGGGATTAGGGGAACCGATTGAAATTCACTTCTACGACTTCCAATGCTGGGCCGCTGTAGGCCAGGGAATGCCCCCTTTGAAGGGGTTAGATGTTTGAACTGTTGCCATGAGAGCAGGTTAGCTGCACGTTGACAACACATTGACTGACACACATAGCATGGTTGCTTTGGCTGAAAGAAAGCCAATGGAGAATATTTACACAACATGAGGATAACTTCAATCTTTAGAAGATTGGTAACAATGTGTCACTAGGGTCAGGTAATATATCAATATTGTATTGTTATTAGGGATCTAACGATACCAAAAACTCACGGTACGGTAATACCGCGATAACAAGTCCACGGTACGATATTTATCGCGATATATTGAAGGAAAAAAACTTGTGCACAAGAATTTCTGGTTTTTCAGTATAAAAGAGCATTAAAACTGACGGCATGTTTAAACTACATTTCCCCATTAAAACATTGATTTTAATTTCTAACAATACTAGGGATGTAACGATACCAAAAACTCACGGTACGGTAATACCGCGATAACAAGTCCACGGTACGATATTTATCGCGATATATTGAAGGAAAAAAAAATTCTAAAAAAAATTACAAATTTTTTTTTTTACTCCAAAATGTTTTCTTTATTAAATAATAAATCTGATTTGTACAGCATTTTAGTATAGTAGTACATTTAAAGTGTCAAAACAGTAACAGACTGGAACAAGAACAAGTACTACCAAACAAAAGTATGCATTTTCTTTGTGCAAATAAACAAGAACATTCAATAATCAGATCCTGCAATAAAATAGATTTCAAGTAACTCAACTCAAACTCTCTCACTCACTCATCAGACAGGTTTTTTTTCAGGAAGATGAGCATGTCAACATTTCCAGGTAGAAGCTGGGATCTTTGGGCGTTTACAATATCCCCTGCTGTGGAAAAAACTCTCTCACTCGGCACTGATGTGGCTGGGACAGAGAGATATGCTTTGGCCAAGGGGGACAGCAGTGGGTAACACTTTGCATTGTCTCTCCACCACTTGAGAGGACAGTCAGAGAGTAAAATAGAGGTCGCTTTGCGGTACAAGTCAATTTCAGCCTCGATACCAGTGTTGTGCTGTGCGACGTGCACTTCTTTACTGAAAGACTCCCCAAGGAGATCTTCGAGTGCTGTCTTTTTGGAAGGAGGAGATTGTTCCTCAGCGTCATGTGCTCTTTCCCCTTCTGTTTCACTAGGGTTCTATGCAAGCAAGCAGAGGTAGAAAAAAAACGTCTTATCTTTCTTTTCACAAAAACAACAGAGGCAAATACACCTTACGTTATCTGAAAAAGTTACACAGACACAAAAAGAATATTTAAATATGTACCTGGTTCATGATGAGTTTATGCGCAGGCAGGTTTAACATTCCCTGTTTGGTGGCCAGCACAGCTGTGGGGTCCAATGCAGTGCTCTCTTGCAGAAACTTGTTTTGCTCCCCTTGGTATCTGTCTGTAAAGTCCTTCAGTATGGCTCTCTTCATTTGGGCGATGGGGGAGGAGTCCTCATCGCACTGTGCCATGCTTTGCTCTATCATGTGCTTGAGGGGCACAATGAGAGAGACTGTAGGTCGAGACTCATCGCACAGCACGGTGGTTGCTTTTTTCAGCGGTGAGAGAAGCCGAACCATGTCCTCGGCGTCCGTGATGTCAGCTGGTTCCAGAGTGTCTATCTCGCGTGCGTTGCGCCTGACTTCATCACGGACGCCGAGGACATGGTTCGGCTTCTCTCACCGCTGAAAAAAGCANCCAGTTTGTACACAACGATGGAGAAACTTAACAAGCAGCAGTGGTCCACTGAAGAGACCAGCTACCTACTGGGAATCTGGTCTTCCGAAGAGGTACAGCGGAAGCTGGAGCACAATCGGCCATTGTTGTTGTTGTTGTTGTCGGTGTCAGCTGTGAGGGGTTTCCGCGCGGTTTGGCTTTATGAAGCTCATTACGGTTACGTAATGACGCAAACGATGACGCAATGACGCAGCACCAGTCGGACTCTGGGCAGTGTGAAAAGAGCCGAAGCTAAACCGAAGAACCGGTTCTGAACCTGAAAAGCTCTAGCACGGAGCTTGAACCGGAGTTGCGTTGGTGTGAATGAGGTATGAGTGTATTTTTCTGAAAGGTAATACAACATGGCTGCTGTATACGCTGGTTTTCAATATAAACCCAGCCAAGACGGACTCTTTTATTTAACTTCACCCAGTCTCTTTGTGAGCAGGACTTTATTCCCACTGTGATATGGAATGTAGGGGAGGAGGAGGCATGAATGCATTTCCCTGCATTAACTAGACTGAAGCATTGTGCATGTTTACACCATTGCCTTGGAAGGGGATTATTCATGGCTTACTGCAGTGTGTGGTTGCTGGGGTGATAGACATGGTACAAAGTAGTGTGGTAGGCATTGATGGTGTTCAATTGGAGACAAATGTAGACTGTATTTAAAAAAACTTCTGCTGAACTTCAAACAAAGCACAATTATTTTCATTTTGCTTTATTTATTAGTTGTTTGGACTGTGAATGTCATAACATAATGACAAATGACGATCACGTTTTCTCAAAGCCTAATACAACATTTAAGAATCTGCAATCAGAGGATTTCTAGTCCATTAGTAGATTGGCAGAAAATAAACACTTTTTTTGACAATCAATGAATTGTAAGTCACTTTTCCTTCAAAAATGCCACAAAAAAGAATAATTTTAGCCTCTCAAATATAAAGATTTTTCTTCTTTTTTGGGGCCTTTTTCACTATTTTTGGGGGATTCTCAGGCCCTGTTTACATGGATACGGTTCGGGTTGTATCTGCTACTTTTCTCTTTTATATAGCCCGTTCCTTCACACGAGGCCGTAACGGAACCGCGGAAACGGACCCCTCAAACGATAACGGGTCCCAAGGTGGATAGATCTGCGGACGGAACACTCTGGGGGGAGCATGGTCAGTAGCTACTGCTACTGACCATGCTCCAGATGTTACTGCAAAATCTACAGCTCCTCTACCACAACCATCAGCAACAAGCGGACATGGAGAACTACATGAACTACATGTTGCTAAATCCACCGCGGAGAATAAACAGAAGGGCAACCAGGCAACCATGGCAACCATGCTCGGGAGTCTTCTTTGCTGCTTTTGGTGTATTTTGAGGCGGGAGTACAGCGCCACTTACAGGCCCGGCATATGTACTACAGCGTCTCCAGCGGCTCGAGAGGTCTCGTGTGAACGGACACGTTTATTGAGCCGTATCCGTGTGAGTGAACGGACACGTTTATTGAGCCGATTGCGTGTGAACTGAATTACTTTTTTGATATCGAATTTGGTTCATTTTCGTTTGCGTTCCCGTGTAAATGGGGCCTCAAGCGCATGCTAAGGGTAGCGCAGAAGGAAATAAATCCCCCCCAACAACAGCGCCTAGACAAAAGAAGAGCAGATCAAGCAGCTATTTCCATTACTGCATTAAATCTAACAGCCTTGCGTTTCTGTTTGTTTGAGCGCCCTTTAGATTAAGCCTAATTTCATTAAGAGGGATAATTAGTCCTGAGGTGAGGCCAAGTGGCTCCACAACAAAGAGGCTCAGTGTGTTGAAAACACAGGAAACCCTATGACTCAAGCTCTCCTGTCAGTACATCCTAATTTCCTCATTTTAGCCTTTTACTGACAAGTGTGCAAATGTGCACGTGCGTGTTTGTGTGTGTGCTTGATAACAGACCCAGCTTGACAGCAGGTCGTCTGTGTAAGCACAGCGACTGAAAACATCCGCACCATCTGTGGAGCCTGAAGTTTAATAACAGCCGACCTGCCAAGGAGAGGAGTCCAGCCCCCGACCCTTTGTCCAACACACTGTACACAGATGCTGACTAATTGAATTATGGGATATCTGTTTGAGTTCAAATGCAAGGACAAATCTGTCTGTGCGTATGTTTGGGGGGTTACATCACAGTGCTCTAAACTGATTTACTTTGGACACTTTCCAGAAGTTGTACACACTAACAGAAGGTAATTCAACTGCCACTGTAAACAAGATATGAATGCACCTGAATAGTTTCTGTTAGAGCAGCAAGGATTTGATTTTGAATCAATCATTCATTTGATTTGATTAGTAATTTCACTAATCGTTCCATCTAGTTATTCATATACTGTATGTACATTTGCTTTGTACAATTTGTACATTTAATTTAACCTAACTAGTGCCTTCTATTTGCTGTTACTACTGCTTTTATCACTGTTATTCATTATTCCTATGTCTTTTACTACATTAAGAGAAACCTACAACATTGTGTTTTACCCGAGTATGATGACAATAAAGATATCATGATTCTGATTATTAAGTCAACGGGACAAAGAAATCCAACTACCCTATCTAATCAAATATTGTTTAGCCTCTCAGATATTGAGACATTTGATAATGATACTTTCTTTGAATAATCAGTTGCTTTGTATACTTTTGACAGTGTTTCTTGTAATTCAGTAAATGCATAGAAAGAAAAGAATGAAACAGAAGTACGAGAGATAACCAAACAGTAAAAAATTTTAAAAAAAACACCAATTCTGTTAACATATATATTCAGTTTGATCTTTCTTCAAGTGTTAACAGTTAATGGGTGTAGGGCTCTGCTTTACTGCATGCATGTAAACACAGACAGCAAGTCCTATTATCTCAAGCAGACTTATGTTGAGCAGTAAACTGTGGAGGATCTGTTACACAGGGTTACTATCTGAATGCTGGATTGGTATTGGCTTGTCAATCTGAAGCGAGGGGGTTTGGGGTTGATACTTGGAGCATTAGCCATATTGCCAGGCCTCTTTAAAGATGAGGATTGTGGATTTGTGGGGCTATCTCCCACTGTGTTGGGATACATGAGGACTTAAGAGGGGGGGCTGCTCATGCTACCATCCCTACCTCTGAGGATCAGTGACTGCACTGTGAGGGGGCGGGACCAATACGCGTGGTTGGAGAACAGAAAAAAAAAGAATCTGGGTCAGACCTGGGCTGGATAATGCTGATACCTAGCAGTCTCTATGGAAACACAAGCTCCGCCCAATCCCCCCGCAACCTGACTTCCTCTCGCCCGAAGCAGAGGCAACAACAGACAGCGTGGTGCACGAGAGAGCGGGGCAGACAGAGACACAGAAAAAGAGAGGAAGATGGAGGGAGCAGACATCCTCTGCACAACAGTTTACTTTGATCTACAGTTGTGGAAATAAATGATACTTAATATATCAGCGATAATGTACTGCTTCCCATAAGGGAATTCACGTTTCAGTTTCCCCCCCCCAGAGGGAGGTCAGAGATCACGGTCAGCTACAAAATGAGCTGGGGAAGATTCAGTCTCCTGTTTCAAGGACACTTCAGTAGGTCAAATCCTGCTTTAAAGGAGAGGGGGGGGGTCTCTATCAAAGCCACCTGGATGGAGAACATTCAACCATGAATGTAGTTCAAAAGTCAGCTCACCTAATTTGTTTTGCATAGCTGGTTTCAATCTCCGACCTCTCCTTGACGAATTTGGTGTACTTCTCCACAAATTCGATCCCCCACTGCGTATGCTTCTCCAAGTTGTCAAACTGATCCTGCAGAAAAGAAGAAGACGTGATGATTAAATCACTGAAATACAAGAGACGTCAATCTATCATCACAAGCAGACAGAAAACGAAAGAAGAATAGAGCATAATGAAAGATTAAATCAACCTGATGACGACTTTCTATTGTATATACAGTACCTTGGAAAACTAAAGCTGAAGTCAAGTACCACACCGCTCTGAATCAAGTTCCAATATCCCAGAGTATTAGCATTATCATTTCTGAAATAGCCTTTACACATAGGGCTTGGCCGTATGGAGTATAATGATCAGTAATTAAAATACAATGTATAATTGGGTTAAACGCAATAATAAATAATAGAAAATGACATCACTTTGCCGTATCTCAGTCTATAACACCAAGTAAAGACAACAATTATGCCATCTAACGATATTCTAATCTAAGACTGTGTCAAGTGTCATACTGTATAACAATTAGGGATGTAACGATATACCGAATACCGCGGATCGTGGTAATGAAATGGCTCAATACCGTCGTGAGACTGAAAAAATCTACCGCGATATAACCGTTCATTCATTTATATCTCGCCCTGTAAATAAAAACTTTAATGTTTTTGTTTGAACAGCAGAGGACGCCATAGTACTAGTCAAGAATACTCCCATCATCCTTTGCGTGCAAGCCCGCCCTCACACTCAGACCCAACGAGAAAATGGCGAACGGAGTAGACGAACGTGCTGACCAACTAAATAAAAATTATGAAATTGAGGATGCTCCATCGACTTTTAAAGCTGTTGTGTGGCAGCATTTTGGTTTTCCCGTTTCAAGAAGTGACAAAGGTGAAAAGCAAACTGACAAACGCCAAACTATTTGCAAATCCTGCCGGGCGACGGTCGCCTACAATTCAGGAAACACATCGAACATGAGAAGTCATTTGTCACATCACCACCCAGAAAAGCTCCGAACACAACAACCTACTGTGAGGAAAAAGCCTAAGCCAGGCCAACTGACTCTGACAGAAGTATTTGGAGCGCCACTTCCCCCTAACAGTCCAAGAGCTCAGGAAATAACAAGGTGCATCGGCGAGTACATGGCCAAAGACTTAAGGCCGTTTTCTGTGGTGGACAACAGTGGATTTCGGAGGTTAGTAAACACGCTGGAGCCCAAGTATGCCATTCCATCACGGCCATACTTTAGTCGAACAGTGCTACCCGCTCTGTACCAAGAGACAAAAGCTAAAGTGACACAGAGCCTCAAAGAAGCAGAGTGCATCTCAATAACAACAGATGGGTGGACTTCACGAGCTACGCAGAGCTATATTACAGTCACGGCTCATGTTATGACCAGCGAATGGGAAATTAAAAGTTTTGTTTTGCAGACGCGGCCTCTTTTCACATCACACACTGGACTAAACATTGCTGAGGTGTTAAAATCTGCTGTTTTGGAGTGGGGACTCGACAATAATCAAGGCATTGCTGTCGTAACAGACAACGCAAGGAATATGGATGTAGCGGTGAGAGAGGCCGGTCTTTCCCCACACATAAAGTGTTTTGC
>NW_011352148.1:9766-26155 GCF_000735185.1 Notothenia coriiceps
GTGCTTGTTAAATCCTAATTATGAGCTAACTGCTAGACTCATTTTCACATGTTTGTTATAATATGTTGTTGAGGTGAGCACACAATCTGACACATGACATCTGGCTGTGAATGAGAGATTGAGTGAGAAGCAGCTCTATAATTAGAGATGGGGTTANTGGCCGGATAATTTTTTGGTGCTCGAAATGAACCGGATTCCGGAGCTAAGAGGCTGCTCCGCTGCGGTGTGAACAGGAAAACCCGGTGCTTTTCAAGCTCCAGCTCCGAACCGGCCCTGAAACACCGTTGGTGTGAATGAGGTATCAGAGATAATAAGGCAATACACAAACATGTATTTGTGCAACAGTGCTTGTTAAATCCTAATTATGAGCTAACTGCTGGACTCATTTTCACATGTTTGTTATAATATGTTGTTGAGGTGAGCAGGTACACATAATCTGACACATGACATCTGGCTGTGAATGAGAGAGTGAGTGAGAAGCAGCTCTATAATTAGAGATGGGGTTAGGAGGACATGGAGAGAGAGATAGGCGGATAGATCTGCCTAGCAACAGTGCAAACACCACCAGGGAGGAGAGGCGTGGGGGGTGTGAGCCGAGCGAGACAGCATTACATGTCGTTTTTTTTCTTTAGAACATGCATTATTTATTTCAGCAGGAATTTTGAATGACCTTTTTACAAAATGTTCATGCTGAGGCATTTAGATTCCAGCAGTGCTATAATCTCACAACAAGGGCAACTACCACTGCTGTTAATAGCTCTATAAAAGCACATTATCTTTTTGATTCTCATATGAGAAGTGGATAGACTTTTTGAGCTTCTGACCTTGTACTAATAATTGTGATATTTTTATACATTTTATAACTTTTTTGAAAACCTTTATCTCTTTTTATACATTTGTACAACATGGATGCAATATGAAATCCACAGAACAGACACATACAAGTATAAACGTCTCAACAATAGAATCAAACCAAGAGAACAGCACCTCCGAATCATACGTGGAGCACACATGGTTAAACTGATAATGCAAATAAGAAAATAATCAAGAAATTCCCTGCAGCATTAAAGCAGATACACCACACTCTTTTATATAACTGTTGTTTTATGTTTAACACATGTAATGTGATATAATGGCACTTCATCAAACAGCTTTCTCTGCCAGCCTTTAATTGTTCGTACTTTTCCATTAAACTCAACAATATCATGTATTCTGTTGCGGCATACAAAGAAAAACATTCAATATCTTCCTGTTCTCTTATCTGCTAATGAAGCCCTGGCTGTCTGTCTCCAATTACTGAACCGGCATTTTTTCCTTTTCATTTATCACATTAGACGAATATCTACTGAGGCGGAAAATAAATCAATCTTAATTGAATAGTATCCGATCAAAACGAATCTGTGCACCCATTCAAAAAAACATCCTAATAAGCTGTGGCTCGACTTGTAGGGCGTAACATATGGTTGGATAATGTGTCTCCCTCATTTATATGTTTGTTATATTGAGATTTGAGTGAAAATGAATGGCTGTGCTTGTTTGTGTACATGCTTCACTTGTTGGCTCATCTTTTCAAATAGAGAACAGTGCTCTTTAATTATGATTTAACACAGCATCCTGAAGGCCTGAGCACACAATGTCCATCAGAGCATAGTGCACGTTATTATGTTTTGCTGACAGGGCAGCCATCAAACAGAGCATTGGGTGTTGCAGTGTGTTGCAACGTCATGATCTTTTATTCTAACCGTTTATGTTCTTAACCTTTTTTATATTACCATATTTTAATCAATATGCTCCTTAGATCATTTTTTATTTTGTTTTATTATGTTCTCCTTATAGCATTGTGAAGCACCTTGAGATGACGTCGTTTTTAACGAATAAATGAAATGTATTATTATTATTATTATTATGATGGATTCGGAACAAGGGCTGACATGATGTACTGTAACATGTCAAAAAACACAAAACGCTTGCTAGGTTGAAAACAGGAAATTGAAGGATGGTCAGAACCATACAAAGGTTATTGTCCGCAGTCTTATCACCTTCATCTTATTTTCTTTCATCTTTACACACCGTCACATTTTTCCTTCTCCCCTCACGCTGCACTTATCTCGTGCCACTTACATACAGCCAGAGTCAACACAAGGGCAATGGCCGCATAAGAAAAGCAGACCTGTTTCTGGTGACTGGCTCTGCTTGCATGCTTCTCCTGGAGGGCATGATTTATGAGCAGAAGAGAGGAAAGGGGATGTTGTGGAAGAAAGCACTCTGCTGGATTGAATGGTGTTCTGGATGATCCTTTGGCAGGTTCCATAAAGGCGGTGTCAGGGAAATATAATGGGAAGGGTGCACTACCCGTCTGCAGAATGAGCTTTTAGGAAAGAAATGTCTGACAAGGCTGCATTCTTTGTCCTTACAGGAATTTATCAAAGAAGTATCAACCCAAGAAGAACTCACGAGAGGAGGATGAGAGCAAGTAAGTGAAAGGATGTCGCTCTTACAATAAATCAAAGGAATATTCAATTGTTTCTAAGATATTATATTCTTACAAGATATACGATCAAGAAATCAACACTGTAACATTTTCTAAACAAAAGTATATCAAATTCATAGAAGAAATTAGTTTGCAAAATGTGTGAATTCTTATATATAACAGGGAATAGAACAACAAATAGAAATATGCAATGTGCAAAATATGTATTTTACAATATAACATTGTGTAATTGAAAAAGCGCTTACCAAAACAGTGTTTAAGTGTTAAAGATGAGGAACAGGATAAATAAAATGATATTTTAGCAATGAACAGGATTGAAACCGTTATATTTCGATATTTAAAAAGTAAAAAAAATGCTTACCTGTGTTCATTTCTTAGGAAGAGTTATATGAGTGAAAAAAAAATAATGTTTGTAATGTTTGATAAATTACACCATGTGAAAATGTATTTTTGTGTTTTTAAATGCTACATATGTTGGATTGAACGTGTTTCCTTCATTTCCAGTCCTTATGCTAAGCTAACCCGATGCTACCTGTAGCAAAACATAATCATTTAACATGATCCTGCAAGCATCACAAATCCAAGCTCCAAAGGACTTTATCTGAACATATTAATTGTGTTTGCCTCCGTTTGCAACCCTGTCTTTCCTCTGACATCACTTCCTGTCTCTCCAGGTTCACCTTCTGTCGAGCCTTCCTCACATCACTTAATGAGCTCAATGACTACGCGGGTCAACACGAGGTCATAGCGGAGAACCTGACGTCTCAAATCATCGCCGAGCTGTCACGCTACCTGCAGGAGCTCAAAGCAGAGAGAAAAACCGTGAGACACACTTTTATATCCGCACTTATTTCTGTCTCTCCATATCCAATGTTTTATTGATACGTCTATATCTTATTGCCCATTCTCACATGTCAGTGCTTTAAATCAAACATTCATTCTGGAGTGTGTGAAATGGATTCTATAAAGGAAAAGAAGACACACAGGCCTACAAGAAATGAAGTAGTCCTTTGCCTCGCTGCATCCTCTATTTTGCATGAACTGAGGTCATCGCTGAGTAAATATAGATGCAGCCTGAGGCTCACTAGAAGTGCAGAACGTGACTAACTGAGTCATCGTCTCCCTATCATTAGAGGCTTATTTCTCTCTTTTATAAACCATTCTGCAACCACACTATTTTTACCGTTAAAGTCACTTTGGTCCTCGCCATTATGAAGTGATTTGGTAGAGCGGTGAACCTGCAGTGTGTGATTCACAGATAACAGTGTGGAGCCCATTGCATCTATGGAGTTGTTAGGTGGAGCAGAGAGAAAGCTGCTCAGCTGGAAAAAAAAGGAATACTGAAAAAATATTTCATGCACTCTTGAGTCACGGACGTCCAGCTGAGGGAACTGGAGTGGAAAACCATAAGCAGAGGGTTGCTCAAAGGCACAGTGACCCTTTTTTGGGAGTAAATGTTCAAAGCACATGATGGTGACATCCATGTTGCTGCAGCTGCTTCTTACACTAAATACTTGAAGCCCTCGGTTGCATTGTTAGTGATCAGTTGTGATTTCTATCTCAGTTTTAGCTGCAGCAAATGCATCAGAAATGGGAATTTCCAGCACATCTCAAGGGGAATCATCCACCGCCCCCAGACCATTTGCTCTTTTGGCTTTGTTTTAGCGTGGCCTGGGTTGGCTTGGCACATCATCTGTATCACTAGTGTCCAGATAGAGAGTCCATGAACAGACCCCTGCTGTCCCGAGCCTGCAGGATGTCACTCTGACTCCCCTCTTCCTCCTCACTTCCCTGCAGTTTCCCTCTATTTAATTTGTTCATGATATCCCTGTTTCTCTCTTTTGTTCCCCCTCTGTCTTCCTAGTTAGTCATGTGTGTCTGCCTCTCGTGAATTGAAAAAGCATCCAGTTAGCCGGTGCTGGGGAGTTTCCCTTCATAGCATAACTGTGTGTCTTTTCTGAACAGAAGCTTGTTTCATCTCAAAGGGCATTGAGCAAATAGTTTCTCAGTCATATGCAGAATAGTGTCCTTGTAGGGTAAATGTAGTGTATTAGCTTTTCTTTTCTTTTTTTAGTGTTCATTGAAAGACATCGGTGCCCTCAACACACTCATGAATGATGGAGATTCAAACAATTATACATGTTCCAAGTGTCTGAAAGGCAGCCAAGCCAAAAGAAACTAGCTACTCTGTGCCCGGACAACAATAAGCTTTTCATATTTTTGTTCATAACGTTATTAGAAAAAGCAATATTGTGAAAGTTGTCTGTAAATCAATCCTTACCCAAGACTTCCTCAGCTTCCCGTCATTCTTTTCTCTGGTTTCAATCACATGCATTTTTAAGCAGCACTTGCTGTTGAGTTTTTTTTTTATATTTGCGTGTATGTCAGACAAATCCGTGCAGGCAGACTCAGACAGTGGGATTAGAGGAGGGTCCGCCAGTTTATTGGACAGGTAAAATCCACGCTACAGACCAGAAGGAGAAAGAGAAATAATACCTCATTAGTTTCTCCTGTGGGGTTGTTTGGTAACTCCCTGAGTGGACCTCTCGCTATGCTCAGCTTGGGGTGGCACAGGAGGCGCGGCCAAGAATGTTCTTAAAGGATTTCATAAGAGAGCAGATAAACAGTACTTGTTTTTGCAAAAGTTGAACCTTGTTGTTTTAAACTTTTGGATTTAGTTTGTTGTTGAAATATATGTACTTCTTTAGATTTAAGCATATAATTTCTAACATTATGCATTTAAAAAGTATAAAAACAACTTCATCTATGTTAAATCTTTTGCCATAAAAAGGTGTTTGGCCAGACTACTGGCCTCTGATTGGACTCCTTTGTTTACTTTTATAATATAATGACATCACTATGTAACACTCGCACTTCTATTGGCTAGCGCTCCAACACATTGTACGTGATAGGCGAAGGGGCGGGACATCTCTAAGTGGTGGACCAATCACAACAGAGCCGGCCAGCTCACCAATCAGAGCAGACTGGGCTCTGGTTTCAGACAGAGGGTGAAAAGAGGAGCTGCAGCACAGGCAGTATGAGAAAAATAAAGAGCTTTTTGAACATTAAAGCATGGAGACATTAGTAGGCAATAAATATATATATGAATCTGAAAATCTGAATAAAATGTCCTCAGGAGAAATGTACTGAAACATTTATAAACCTCACTGCGTAATTCAACATGTGTCCAGATGAGGGTTAGGTTCAGTCTGTGCTCTTTTGGATCCACTTGCACCGACAGCACAAATGATATCTTTGGGTTTTTGTGGATGGTTCCATCGGTCTTAATCCTGCTGAGATGTGACATGTTCAACCAGCAAGAAAGATTGAAAATATGTCTTATTTAGCTGGCGGGGTCTGGAAAGTAAGCAAGAGGTCAGCTGAAAACGACAAGGTGCTATAAAACATCTTTAGGAGGGTTTGGCAGGGCATACTGTCCTCATTTATCTCTTCAGAGGCAGAGACCAAAGCCTCTGAGAAAGAACAATGTGTTACTCTGGACGAGCCTCACAGCAGAAAGGCAAACAGAAAGAAGGGAAGGAGAATTGATCGTTGGATATTTCCGTAGTAGCTGCACTCACATCTGCATCCTGAATACTTTAGTATAAATGACCTCAGCAATGCTCCGAACCACTGCCTAATGGCCTAAACATGAGGAGTCTCTCCTGAGGTGCAATCATCTCTATACATCATGTATGACTTGTGGCTATTTCTAGTACCTTATGATTATATGTATGTTGACAACTGTAGATGACTGCAGGTGCACATTCCTCTGAGCCAAGTCAAGTCAATGAGTGAACAGTGTGTAAGAGAGTGTGTGTGCACACAGATGTCCATGAGCACCTCTTCACAAACGCAACACTGAAATGAAATCTCGGAGCAAAGTTTTTGTTCCTCTTATTTCGGGTGGAAAATAGAGAATGGAATTTCTCAAATCCTTTTATTGGTTTTACAACAGTATTGAGAACATTGACTGATTAAACACTAGCCATCCCACATCTATCAACTCCTACCCAACCTTCACTTACCTAGTATCCCACATTCCCACATTCCTCCCACTGGCGAAAATAAATCATAATGTAACTCAGAGGAAAATACTGTAGGTTAATTGATCAGACAGTGGTGGAGGATGTTTGTTAAATGTCCCATCCTTCTTTTCCTGTCATCTTTTGCTCAAACATATTACACAGTTAATACATGTGTATATGTGGAGGGGACAGCCTGTGAGGCACACAGCCCCATCAGAGCATGTCAGGTGCAAAGATGGTACAAAAAAGTAGTCAGACATTGGACACTTCATTTCATGGTTAAGACATCATCATGCACACAATAAGAACAGACTACTTTATGGAGGAAGTGGTTTACAGTTTTACAACCAAACAAAGTAAAAGTCTTTACGAAATGAATAACATTTACAAAGTATACATATCATTAATTTGTGGATAAATACTGCACTAAAAACAGCGCTAAAATACTGTCTAGAATTCAGGGTATTTGGTAGCAATCTCAGATCTCTGTAGAGGGTGTCTGCCTTCTAAAATCACTACACTTAAAGTACATTCATATTTGAGGTATTGTAAGACTGCAGAGGGAACAATATTTTATAAAATGTTGACATTTTCTTTGACGCTGTGATAATACTGATTATTGTGAGAACTTGAGAGCATTAATCTCTTAACTTTCTCTGTTGGAATTAAATCTATTAAATCTAAAAACAAAAGTCCATAGAACCACATTGATCTATACCTTTGTCCATAGCTACGTCTGTGTGTCTTCATTCTTACCTGCCTTTGTGTTTTGTTACCTGGAGATAGTCTTGTGCTGGGAGGTGAGAAGGAGCAGGGGCTAGCGTGAAGAATTACTTTGTTTTTTTCAATGTAGTCATAGCACAGAGCGGCGCTGCTTAGCATCATTTAGTAAATATTAAACCAGGCCGACCTCACGTCTCTGATGAATAGTGATCCAGTCCTGCTTTGATCACAGTGCAGTTAAGTTTGTAACTGTTACTCAGATGTGTTTTTGTGTTGGTAACTGGAGCTTTTCCTCTCTTGTCACTGTGTAAGTGAGAGTGGCAGCTTCAGGTCCTGTTAGAGTTCCCCAGATGTCTTTAACAGCCACATGCTGTTACTGAGACGGACAAAGAGATACTGGGTGGGTCTAATCTTTCTTGCGCTGAACAGACTAGCTGTATGGATCCCTGCAGTGTATTGGTTTAAACACAGAGGCCAACACTGCAGAACATCTGCCTAAAAGCCTGCAGCATTTCATACCTGCCTCCCAGGTGGCTGTTTGTCATAGACATACATCGGTTTTTCTTTTATCTCGTTTGATAGCGAATGAACTCATGTTCCTCTGTTGTGGTCTGTACATCTTCATCCTGCAGCAGTAACATCCGATCACGCTGTTTGGGGAAAGTTTGTATATCTTTGTACAGATGGAGGATTTGTTGATGCAGGCAGTATGATCTTGTTGTTATGGAGACACATATTTGGTTGATTCAAACAGTAACAATGATATCACCCAATCTGCTGCTGCGTGTCCTAAAGAAGCTTCATAGTATCTTTAGTGTATCGGCATATCTTCATCGCTGAATAAGACTCTTCTTATCAAACAGAAATTTGAAGGTCAAGCGGTTGAAAAAATACAAAAATCTTTATTACACACCAGTTCTACTTTAGAGGCTCCACAATGTCCCATTTTCAGTTGAAATACTTCCTCTGAAACACTGAAGCACTTCCCCTTTTTACCCAGCTTCCCTTGTAACTTTGGGAAGTGCTACTACCTGAGGTAAACCAGGGCCCGTTCTGACTAACATATCCCATGAAATGTTCAGGATGGATTAACCTGTATGCCTCTGCTTCATTTCACATCTCTTGCTTGTGTGTTTGAGTTAGTACACAGAATACTAAGGTGCTGAATTCAAGAGAAGAAAAAGCCAAAGTCCTCTGTGCTCGTTTTACTGGCCTGGTTTCGTTATTGAATTGCAGCATCGATATTCAGCTCAGCCACTGACCCTGGCTTCCGCAGTCAGCGTAACCCGGGGAAACCTCATTGATAGTCAGGTCTCTGTAACATTTTCATTTGGTTCTTTTTGGATATTTTTTGCAGATTAACACACCACAGACTTTGAGGATTTTTTTTATATGCTTTATGAGTAATCACAATCTATTTCAAACAGGTTTAAAGTTGCTATTATGTGTGCAGAAGGTCTGGCTCTGGTCCATTCACAGAGCTGTAGAGAGCGTGCTCTGCCTCCGGGCCAAGTGCTCTGCTCTCCTGGAGAGAGACAGGCCAAGTGAGGTCTTTTACAAAATCACATATATGCTGTGTAAGTCTAATAGGCCACATTTTGCAGTGCACAAATCAATCCTTACATTACTGTGGCGCCGCTATCCTCAGCCTGAGAAACCGTTCTCGCCCACTTAACATTTTTTAATATTTACTTTTTTGACAAGTGCCTTCATAATGACGGACTGCCTATTCAATTATAATACAATGCCTCTTTTGAAAGAAACAAATGCCTCTAACTACAAAAAAAATCCTCCTGAATTATAAGGAAATGTGTATCTAGACATTTCGATAACAGTGAACCAACAATATGTATCTAGAATGTACATATTCTTTGTTGAACAGCAGATAGCATTCAGGTTTGAACTAGAAGTTTCATGAAATTATTATATAATACACTATGTTTGACCTTCTTTTATTCATCTCTAGCCTTCATTCAGTTGGGTGTTTTGGTGCTATGTTGAAATCGTAAGAGTATGTCCTTTTTTGCACTCGTGTTGAACTGTTGGGTTATAATATGGCTGCTCTTTTCTATCAAATCAACATATAGCCATATGCTTGGTCTTGTACAAATCTCTGAGAGTAAAGCTTGTAGGTTATGCGGCCATCATTTCTAATGTAGCCACAGTATAATGTCTATTTGCCCTACTTTCTCAGCTTACATGAATGCTTCTCTGTCAGTAATATGCATAGTGTTTAATGATATGGTTGAGAATCCCACTCCACTGTTTCTAATTTATTACCCTTACTATGTGAGGGTCACTTGCTTTTAAATCCCTTACGCTTGTGAATGGTATGATAATATCATTTTTTCTCATCTCCTCTGACAGTCCTTCCATGATGGGCGCAAGGCACAGCAGCACATCGAGAGCTCGTGGAAACAGCTGGAATCGGTGAGTGACCCAATTAATGTGCAGTACAGTTATTCACTAGAAGCAGTGGCCATTGATCACAGTGGAGTCAAAGGAGACAACACTTGAGTAAAGTAATGTAACCCTTGCCTTGTGACTTACTTTTGCAGTTATATATATCACTGAAGCACCTGGGCAACTTGGTTTCCAGTACGACTATTTCAAACGCCAACAAGTTATTATTTTATACGGAGAAAGCGACAGTCAGTGCTGGCTAAAGATGATAAGCTTGTTAACGTTAGAGAATGTTGAGAAGTAAATCGTTTAATATGAAAATACAGCATTCATGAGCTCGAATTATACAAAAAGTAAATTAATTGGTGTAGTTTTTCCAAAGATAAAACCAGTTATCAATCGTATCATAACTTTAATTATGATTTAAAATTACGTATTTTATAGGTCAAGTTCTGATTATGAACAGCACACACACACTTTTCATGGGATTTTAGCTATGTGCTTTTAGTTGCTTCAGCTATTTATCAAATCATACAAAAGATGCATCAAGGACAGGTCTACTATTGCAGAAAATGAATAAAAACCATATCAAATAGTTTATAAATGTCCTGTTGATATTGACAGTCTTATGATCAATCAGCATCAATGTCACACGATACCACAACACATGTTTTAACAGGGACTTCATGAGGAGCTTCGTTATTATAAAGTACATTATCATCATCAAAAGCTTATTTTCAGTGGGTGGCAAACATTCATTTCTGAAAATCAGCAGAGGGCCGTGCACAGAGCCCTGAGGGACAACTTGTTCCGTCAGGACAGTGTTACATAAGGATTGAATTATTGTACATAAATAATGTTGGTTCAAGACTTGTGTGTTTACGTGTACCATTTAAGTCTTTTAGGGTAAAAAGACTGATCTACCACGAATTGGTCGGTTCAAAATCAGACACATGAATATGAATTGTAAGTTTTGCTTGTGTGGCCTAGTAGTGATCAGTAGACCAGACTAAAACACATGACGTTATAATTCCTATCTTTGCCAAAGACCTAGACCTAGATTGTCCGTTGTATTTGTTTTATTGAAGCAGCTGAAAGAGAGATTGCACAGAACACCGCTTCTTATCTCTGCCTGGCCTCTTTGACAGGGTAAAGACAGAAAGAGTGTGAGAGAGAAGCAGAACTGCCTTGTCCTCCTCAAACTTTTCTCTCTTCAATGATGCCTTTGTGAGCGAGGCAGATAGGCATAGTTCAGAGTGCACACTGACCCAACAAACACTGATTGTTCAGATGGAGGGGTCGAAAGAGGGTTGAATGAATGCTTGTTTTCCGTACACAAATGACCACTATGAACATTTATTTAATCTGCAGGCTGCACACTTTGACAGACCCCACCGCTGTGTCAATGGCATAAACTGACCTCTGTCACAGACAATGCTGTGTGTGAGATCTATATGACGCATATGAAACATGTTAAGATGTCATTACTATGCTTATTAAAAGGTCAGGTTATAAAGTCTTTTCTCCTACAGCTCAAAGCAGGAAATGAATGACTCACAGGTATTATATGGAACATTTCCACTATAAAATGTCTAAAAAGACTAGACCTATCAAAGAAACAAATGCTATTAGTTAGCTTGTTGAGTTGTTTCTGACAATTCTCAAAAAATCTACAGATTTAATTAGGGTCATTTTCCTTTGGTCGCATGTGATGGCTGCATATCCCCTTTGCACAGTGTTGTGATTGTCTTAGCTGTCATGAATCGACTTTATCAAGTGCAAGCCTTATTTTTTACATTTTCTGGATTAGAACATTACTTATTTTACGTTTAATGTCTGTGTTCTATTACATTGTGCCTTTCTTATGCTCTATTACAGTGTAAAAGAAGGTTTGAGAGGGACTGTAAAGAGGCGGACCGAGCACAGCAATACTTTGAGAAGATGGATGCTGACATTAACGTGACTAAGGCTGACGTGGAAAAGGTATGTGTCATCTCTCACTCCTGTTCTACAGCCACCAATCACGCAAGCCTGTCGTTTTCTCATCATGCTCACCACGATTGCCTAGCCCCCCCCCCCACCTAGCATCCTCCCCCTTTCTCTCGCCATGTTTTTTTTACATTTTGTTCCCCCTTCCATGCACCCCAAGCCGTGACTCTCTCTTGGAAAGACAGAAAGATTGAGTGACCGTGTGTTTGATGCCAGGGTCTGTGTGTAAAGGCTGGCATTGTCTCAGCAGCACAGTGATGTCCTGCAAAACAAAGCTGATAGCAGTCCTCATTATCACTGGAGAGCAGAAACCAAGCCTTAGCAACAGAGAGGACTTTGTGTCCATGCTTGTGCTGTTTTGTGTGTTATTGTGTTTGCGTATTTTTATGGCTGCAACTAACAGAAAAAGACATTACACATACACTATGTACAGTATATAGAATAATAACAATAGGATAAATACACAAAAAAGACATTTTACATAAAGAACATACTGTACAGAAATATACAGATATTAGTAGTACATTAATATTCTAAAGAGAGATCATTTAAATCAACATAAATTATAAACTATGTAAATGGCCATATGACATTTCCAAAAGGTTTGACAATAAATTGGTAAACAAATAGCAAATCCAATTATATCTCACATACTAATTAGACAAGGTCATATCTAGTTCCTTTCCAAAATAAATTAGGAATTTCGCCCATATTTTTTAGGAGGTATCAGGCTTTCCCTTTAAATCATCATTTAAAAAAAATAAATATAAATATATATTAATGATGCATTACATTTTTTATTAGAGCGCTTTTACAGGTACTCAAAGCGCTTTACAATTACACATTACACATATTAGATATGTAAGAGTCATTACTGCTGACATTACCCACAGGAGCAAATTCGGGTAAAGTGTCTTGCCCAAGGACACAACGGCCTGGCGCAGTGGCGGCTGAGGTGGGTTTCGTAATGGAGTTCACAAACGCCCCTTGATCTGATGATCAACGCTCTAACCACTGCGCCAAACAGTCTTTTAGAACAGTTGTGGATTATATTCCTTTGATAGCCTTATTAGTTAATGAACTACTCATTGCAGCTCTAACGTGTGTGTGGATTACACACATTTTATTCGGCTTTTTTACAGTGAATAATCTGAATATATAGTTTTGTTTTTCTGTGATTACCCACACTCACATGATGCAGCGATGATCCGATTCAGAACTTGTTGCCGCAGAGCCCCCTGGGCCTGTAGCTGATTCCATTTCCTGTTGTCATAACCAATTAAAAGAGTCCTGTCAAATCTCAGCCTTTAACCCACACGCCCCCCACGCCCGCAAGGCATCATGGGTCATCAGCGCGTGCTCCTGCCGCTTCATCAGCTGTTGGAGCAGAGCCCCGACTCAGAGTTGACACAGTTCAGACCCGATTATTATGCAAATGTAGGCTGGAATAAAGAGCCTTTCTGCTCTCCGGACATACAGCCAAGAAGCTACAAAAGGCTCCAGCCACTGAACACTGGAACTAGAAACTCAACTGGAAAGAGCCGGCACAGCAGCTCCAGAAACCAGCGCTAAAACAAGAGAGGAGCTGTGTGTGATTACAGTTATTTCATTTATTGAAGCGTGAAAGACTCACAGCAGTCAGCACTGTATTATTGCTCTCAGTTAGTATCAGTGTTTGTGTAATGTGATCATGTAAACAGCTCTTTAATATGCTGGAGTCAAATCATCATGCAGGATCATAGCTTCAGTTTTGCCAAACTTTGAAACTTTTTAATTGGCTTTCATACCACTTAAAATGTAAAGATGCTTCATTTAATACAAAAACAAGTATTTATTATTTAGCAGAAGTACCACATTGAACATGATACTTTTACAGTGTGCATATTGTTTTATTCATTAATGTTTTGTTTAAAGGAAAGAAGTGTATGTGTCAATCAAGCTCTAATTCTCACCATTGTTGACATTCTAACTACTGGTCAGAATAACGTTGCACTGGAAAAAGAACTCAAATTGCAAATGTTTAGATAAAGTGTAAGTGTATTTCTCTCTATAACTGTCTCTGAAGGTGGTAGAGTAACCATGAAAGTAGGAAATACATCTAAACCCTTTTTAATATGCATCAGAAAACAGTAGGCAGCAATGGAAACTATATGAGAAATGTATTTAAAGGCCTCAAACACAATGCTTTTTAGCAGACCTAAAACCCCTTTAAACCTCCTGAATCATGTAACGTAATTAAGATGCTGTGGCAAACGATCCCACATACCTCAAAAAATAAAACAAACATGCTTTTTTGTATATCGTCTTGCTTGCCATTGTGTAGATCCTTGCAACAAATAATCGCTTTCTCATTTGCTTTTCCTTTCTGTTTGGGTCGTTTGGCCCAAGTCAGTTTTTTCACCTACTCCCATTTCCATTCTCCAGAAATGTCAAACGAATACAGAAGACTGTCACATCTGTCAGCGTGGAAGATCTTTCTCCCACATGTTCCTTTTCAATTCTTCTCTCATGTCCTTTATTGGTGTATTGTATCTGTGGGATTAGTTTTAATACCTGTGATCTTTCTAACTAGAGTCTAGAAAGGGCGCGAGAATATGCGGAGGTTTGAAAAAAAGTGAAAGGAAGTTTGTGTCTTGTGTCAGTCTGTGGTTTAGACACTCAAGTGACGCCTCATGACTTCTCCACATCCTTAGTGGTAAAGGTTATTTAGCTCAATTGCAAATAGCATATAAAAGAAGCACTACTATTCTATCGTTACGCTGCATCTGCTATGTTAGGGTGAAAGTGAAGCAAAAGTCGAGTACCATTTACTTTTGCTCAAGTTATGTTTTGGTGAGAGCCGATCATGTGTCTCAATGTGTTATTTTCTGTGGCATTTTCCCTTCAATATTTAGAGGACCTCTGAGTATTTATCCCCCAAAGGAATGACATGTCACAACTCCAGCCTTATTTGTGTTTGTGTCACAGTTGGAGTCTTGTGGTGAAAGTAGGTTCGGGTCAGACAAAAAATATGCATGATAGGCGAGGAAGAAAATACATAACAGGCATAGTTTGTTTTAGTTATGTGTGTATTTATGTCTGTTAACATTGGTCTTCTGCGTCTTAAGGCCACTTTCAGATCCCTTTGATACTAGTGAGGACTAGGCTAAGTTACTTGTCTGTGCGATGTCTCCCTGTTAGTTTGTTGAGCTGAGGTCTTGTGGTTTCCCCGCAGCTGGAGCAAACCTCGAACTGTTCCCACTCCTCCTCTGGCAAACAAACCCCTCAATTTGGGGTTTTGGATTTGCAGCCCAGATACCCACACACTGTTAACAGTTCTTTGAGGGGACCCCCCCCCCTCCCAGCCCTCACACACACTCGCAGACTTGCTATCAAGGAGATCCTGAGTCATATTATAGCTTCGCAAACAATAACACTTCTGCACTCCTCTTCAACTTGTTTGTACCAATTTCCCCTTTTGAGTGATGACACGCCAGGAAGTGCATCTATGGCAACCTGTTGTTTAGCTGGAAACGGCTAACAATCCTTCTTTTTTGTTTTGTTTGTGTGTTTTTGCTTATCTATTTTATGCAATGCCTTGAAGCGAAGTTCCCACAAGGTAGGTTCAGCGTTTGGAGAGTCTGTTATATCTGTGGGAACACACACTGTCTCGACTATTGTCTCGACACACACACACACATGCCTTCCCGTGGAGTTTGACACAATGACCTGGTCCGGGTCGCTGTGACCTCGCTCCGTCCTGTCTGACTGTGATCGGCTCCCTGTTCTGTAGTGGCTTGTCTCGCTGTCTGCTGCTGAACACGTTCTAACCCTGAGGTTTATATGTGTGGACGGTGCAAGGAGAAAAGAGAGAAGGCTTTTACAAAAACATTCATTTCAGATATTTTTAGAAAGGTAGACAAGGGCTCCATCAAATATCGTTTTTATCCTCCCGTTGCGCGATAAACATATTAGAGAGACTGCGATACCGTTCTGAACAATCTTTCTTTTGTTAAAGAGGCCCTATTAGGCTTTTTGGAGTTTTCCCTTTCCTGTAGTTGTATAGGTTTTTGTGCATGTAAATGGTCTGCAAAGGCTAAAATCCCTGTGTTCCCTCCAGAGGGGGTTTCTCTTCCTTACTGAAACACCTCCATTGGACTCCTTTGTTTACTTCTCTAACATAATGACATCACTATGGAAAACTCACACTTTGTATTGGCTAGCGCTCCAACATGTTGTACCTGATCTCTAAGCAGTTGACCTATCACAACAGAGCCGGCCAGCTATCCAATCAGAGCAGACTGGGCTCTGGTTTCAGACAGAGGGTGAAAAGAGGTGCTGCAGCAGTAAGAGAAAAATAGAGCTTTTTGAACATTAAAGCACGGAGACATGTCACAGTAGAGACACTACATACTGATATACACCTGAAAATGAGCAGAATAAGGCCCCTTTAAAAGTCCCCTAATACAGGGGTTCCCAAAGTGGGGGTCGCGAGATGATTACAAAATAAAAATGGAAAATTAAAAAAATAAACATTATTAAAAAAAATTGATTAATTTTTTGTATAACTTTTTTTTATTTTTTATTATTATTAATAATAACATTTGCATAGACATTTTTTTCTTTGACAATCCACTAGCGCAGTGTTTCTCAAACTTTTTCTTTTTTTTTCTGAAATTAATGAAAAGTTTGGGAACCCCTGCCCTAAAATACTGTTTTTCATCAATATATACGGAGCCCCTAAAGGGACATGGAAAAAAAAAAAATGGAGAGAGA
>NW_011352148.1:26172-29490 GCF_000735185.1 Notothenia coriiceps
CCTCTGGGTCGACTACTAAAAATATATTCCAAACATGTGGGAAACACACATCATGATGACGAGTGCAGTAAAAGCTATTTTGTGTGCTCATTTGTTTGTTTAAAATCTTTTTTCACTTCTCTGATGCTTGATTTTCAAAATAGGGTCAAACATTTAGAAAAATGAAAGTGTTGTCAAATCTTTGATGCTCAATGTCAAAAGGCAGCCCAGTTTAAATCCAAACTGGCTGTGTTTCATTTTAAAGCTCTTCCCATCTCTCATTCATTTTATAACCCAAGCTAATAAATCTTGTATTTATGTATTAAAATGCCTGCTTTTTATCCAACAGAAACTTCAAGACATGGAGGAGAAACGAATTGACAGGGTAGCAGTGTGCATGAAGACGTTTGCAGACGTGGACCGCCAAGTGCTGCCCATCGTGGGGAAATGTTTAGACGGCATGACGAAAGCCGCCGAGTCCATCGAGCCCAAGACTGTGAGTACACAGCGATGAAATACACACACACACACACACACACACACACACACACACACACACACACACACACACACACACACACACACACACACACACACACACACACACACACACACACACACACCACCATCTGGGACGTATTACTCACTCAGCCTGTGTGTCAGTCACAGCCCACACACGACCGATTAGGCTGTCATTTAAGCAACAAATGCGGGAGGGTTGGTACTCTTTGGGGGCTTTTTAAAAAATACAAACAGCCCACCTGTGAACAAGAAAGTCCTTACAAGAGTGATGGCAGAGGAGGCAGGGTTACGATCCATTGCATTTAAAGTAATAGTTTGATTTTTTATGGGGGGACAGAGTTTGATGAAAAGATTGATGTTGTGTCTGCCTCATAATATGAAGCTACTGCCAGCTGCTGGTTAGCTTAGCATAGTCACTGATATTAAGGGGAAACAGTTAGCCTGGCCCTGCCAAAAACAACATTCTTTATGTAGCCTTGTATTTATTGAACAGAGATGAGAACAGTATTAGTCTTCTCATCTTAATATGTGCCAGAATAATTAGTTATTTCTCCAAAAGATTAACTGTTTATTTTTACGTGCTCTATAAATAGAAGAAAGTTAACTTTCTTTGCTTCTTATAGACTCCAACTTTTTGTTTTTGACAATTTTAAACAAAACTAGGCCAAAGGGTTAGGGTTAAGGTTATATGCTGCATTTCTTACTGGAATAACGTTCATAAGAACTTCCTGAGAGAGAAAAAGCATAATTTCTCTAATATATTTTTAGAAAACTGAACTTGTTCATGCATCATAGCTTTTTTAGTATTGCATATTAAGTAAATATACAGTGCCACAGTGAAGCGTCCTAAAACCCGGAAGTGAGTTACCACTTCTTTTTTTTTAACACTAAAAATTGGGGAAAATAGCTGGAAATAAGGTCTGTGGTTGACACACATTGAAGAGACGGATCACGTTTTGTTCTACGACATTAAATCCATCAGCAGTGACCCCACTGGTGATTTTTGAAGAGTTGACGTGTGGTTGTTAACATGTGACTGAATAGGACTACAGAAGTTGTCGAGGCCGTTGTACGTCATTACACCGAACACGTAAACACTCCCGCTGCCCCTGTTCTGCTTGAAAGCAAGTACCTGCCTCCTGCAAACTGTTAAAACAAACGCTTCCACTCGTACAATTTTGAATCTGTATTTTTTAATATGGATCTTAAGTTGGTGTGACGTTGAAGCAGCGACCCTGCTGTAGTTCGTTTATAGCATAACGTTAGCATTTTGCTTCTGGCGATTAGATTTACGATTATAAAAGTAGGGTAGACATGTGGAGATTATCCGACTGAATAAAACGTGATCCGTCTCTTAAATGTGTTTCAACCATAGACCTTATTTCCAGCTATTTTCCAAAATCCTATGGAGAGATTGCATTGCGTTTTTGTCGAAGGAACTTCCGGGTTTTAGGACGCGTCACTGTGGCACTCTATTGTGCTCACTGTAGTGTGAGACAGTTGTATTTGCAGATCACACTTTGCAAAACGTTGCAGCTAATAAGCCGCTTTGGCTGACGTTGTGTCCCATGGCTAATTATTGTTTATTTGGAAATTGAAATTGAAGGCAGTGTTTGTCTGCGTTAAAGAGAAATCCCTCGAGGGAAGTGTGTGTGTGTGTCTGTCTCGCTGTTTGCGTGGCCCAGCTCCAGGGAGATGACTCCAGCCTGAGACTGTCTGTTGCAACACATCACATGTTCTCTCCCTGTCTCTGTCTCTCTTCCTCTCGTAGTCTTCTCTCATGGCCATAGTACACAATCTCTGACCCCTGACCTCACTCCAAACCAGACCCTCAGTGTGTTATCAGTTCATCGAGGCTGATGCACACTGCACTTGATTAATGTCCTTCTTCCTGTGTGAAAGGAGCCTGGCTGTGTCCCGACCTCAGTGTTTCTGCCATAACTCCTGCCTGACAGATTTAGGTCTTCCCCTCTTTCTTCTGTGGCCCAACAACTGGATAACAGCAGTCTCCTTCTCTCGCTCTGCTTTTATGACACATTCATGAACTGTTTTCAGAGAAATTAAAAAAATATAAACAGGAGGGTCTCCATTGTGCTGCAGACCTGCTGATAAGCTGGACAATCTGTACAAACAGAGACCCTGCTTTTTTGGTCATGGCTTTGAATGTTGTGATTGTTCCATTGATGTTTAAAATTAAAGGCCCTACATTTTCATGCCCTTTTTGTAAATTATAAAACAGGTATAGTCTATATAAATACTGTGAAAAGTATCAAAACACTCAATCCACTGGGAACTGTAAAAGTCCGTACTCAGTAGAAAATGTGCCTTTACACATGCCATCAGTACTTAAATTCACAACTTTGTTGATACACAGTTTAGTAAATAGGTCAAAAGTGACACGACTGTCCTGTTACAGTAATTCTGCAATGATGACGCACAGACACAGAGAGAGCAGACATGGAAACCCGGAAAAAGATAGTATGACAACAAACAATGGGATTTATGAACATTGAAGCATGTTCACATTTTATATTAGAAACCCCAAATACACAAATCCCAACAATTCTAGCACCCTGAAAATGAGCAACATACAGTATGTCTCCTTTAAAGGTCACCTATCATGCAAACTTCCTCCTTTTCATATCTTTTATACATCAACATGTGTCCCCTCTGTGTAAAGAGAGTCTGAAAGTTTCAGGAAAAAAGATTCGCTCACTTTTTGTCCTGATCCATTTCTATAAAAACCTGTCTGAAAATCAGATTTTGGCCACTTTATGATGTCATAACGATTTTTTTGGCTTGTGTCACCATTAGCCA
>NW_011352148.1:29523-31974 GCF_000735185.1 Notothenia coriiceps
CCCCCCACCTTATCACCTGAATCTCCTCCTTGAGCATCATTGTGTTATTTTTAACCAAATATCTCTCAGATGCCCCTTTCACACCAACGCGGTTCCAGGGCCAGTTCGGAGCTGGAGCTTGAAAAGCACCGGGATTTCCTGTTCACACCGCAGCGGAGCCGCCTCTAAGCTCCGGATTCCGTTTTGTTTCAAGCACCAAAAAGTTGTCGGCCTCAAACGGTTACGTCATGACGCAAACGATGACGCAATGACGCAGCACAAGTCAGACTGAGCGGTGTGAATAGAGCGGGAGCTGAACCGGTTCCGAACCAGAAAAGCTCTAGCACGGAGCTTGAACGGGAAAAGCCTTGGTGTGAAAGGGGCATAAGAATGATTTTGAGCCTTTTTTGGGGGGGGGGGGCTCCTTATTTTCATCTAAAGTAACAGACAGAGAATCAGCACTTTTGAAACAGGGCTGAAACAGAGGGGATTATGGGATGCTGCAATGATCTATTTGGTATTTCGAGCCAAACACTTCAGAGACATGTTTTGTATCTGAGACCTACAATATATTGATGAAAAACAGTAGAATAGGGGACCTTGAAAGTGAATACAACTGCATAAAGGGAAAGGCCGTCACTGATTGGTGCATCCTCTCTCCCCCATCAGGACTCGCAGCAGGTGGTGGAGTCCTACAAGTCAGGGTTTGAGGCTCCGGGCGATGTGGAGTTTGAGGACTACGGCCAGGCCATGAAGAGGACGGTGTCTGAGACCAGCCTGTCCAACTCCAAAGAGGTCAAGGAGAGGACCGGGGGCAAGAGCAAGGGCAAACTGTGGCCTTTCATTAAGAACAAGAACAAGGTAACACATGAATGCACACTCAACACCGACTTCCATCTACACAAGCCTTACAGCGGAGCATCGCTGGTTTTTAGTGCATACTTTCCTCATCTGGAGGTCACGATGGAGAGATATCTGTTGGGTGGAGGGCTATGTTGTATTATGTTATATTGTTTCTGTCTCGTAAAATAAATATAAGTGTTTAATGTGAGATTTGTATTATCTGTTAAATCTTTACTTATTTTATTTAGTTTCATTGTGGAGTAGATTCTTTCATTTTTGTAAAGCTCAACAATTATGTTGCTAGCTCTTGTTAGCATTAGCATTTTCCTTGTTATGATTTGCCACCCGTTTCCTCCTCCCTGGCAACCACCCACCCTCCCTGATTTATTGGAAACTTCCTTCTGTAACACACACTAATGCATTTCTACTGTCACCCTGCGGTCGGACTCAACTGGCAGTTGATAGCTCGATCTGAAATAACACAGTTTTTCTCTTGACTGGAGATCATCTCGATAGCCTTCCTTCAGTTTCCTGCTTCAGAACAGCAAAACTGATCTCTGACTGTCTTATAGGCTGGTATTAGTATTGAATTAGATCAGACCATAAGTGAGTGATTGTGTGTGTCTGTGGGAGAGAAAGGCTGGGAGCAAGTGTGTCATTCTAGATGAGAAACTACAGCAAACTGCCTGTATGTGTGCAGAAAAGGGTTTCTTAAAAACACTGCTAATGGGTGCTTGATATACTTGGGAATCATTTTCTACACAAGGTTTTTAGGAGCACAGATAGCTATGAGAGGTATTCCTACTGTTTGTGCACACTTGCATGGCATAACAGAAACACTTGCAAAAATATAGGAGGTATTTCTATTCAAAGCACCATTTCTGCTGTACAGAATCAGGGTTTGTTCAGGCTACTTTCTTCGTAGCGGGGTTCCTGACTCACTTGGCCATGCATGTGCATTGATTGGTGTCTCCTCTCTGCTTCTTGTGACACTCCACGACTTGATGAATCATGCAGTCTGATGTTTTAGGACAGCGATAAGCAATTAGATTTCTCTGATGATGACCTCAAATTCATATCTTTGGGGATGTGATGAATTTCTCTGCTGGCATGTGATGAGGTCGGGAAAGGATTTTGAAAATGGAAGCCTGCATGCGCTTTGACTGAAGCTCTGTGCTTTGTTGCAGCCGCCCGCTTTAACACATTTGGCGATTCCTAACCCCCTCTGGTGGTTTTTCTCTTTTTTAACTGTTTTATATATGTTTGACATTTTGTTCCATGACATAACAACTGATACACTGGGTTTGACGTACCTTCTGTTGTCATTTAATTTCTGTTTGAGTTTTCTATTATGTGTTTATTTTTTAATATTTGTAGGAGGCTTATTTATTTCGTTTTGTGTTCCCTCCTCCTTTTCCTCTTTTGTCTTTTTTTCGTTGAAATCTTGCCCTCTTCTTCTTCTTCTTCTTCTTCTTCTTCTTCTTCTTCTTCTTCTTCTTCTTCTTCTTCTTCTTCTTCTTCTTCTTCTTCTTCTTCTATGTTTTCCCTCCTCTCCTCCGTCACCGCTCCTTCTCTTACTGGTAGCTTATGTCCCTGTTAACATCCCCCCACCAGCCCCCACCTGCCCCC
>NW_011352148.1:32792-47840 GCF_000735185.1 Notothenia coriiceps
CCCCCCAGCCTCATCCCCGCCCTCACCCTCTGCTGTTCCCAACGACCCCCAGTCTCCCAAGCAGCAAAAGGAGCCCCTCTCCCACCGCCTCAACGACTTCATGAACTCCAAACCTAAAATGCACTGCCTCCGGAGCCTGAGGCGAGGGGTAAGTGTGTGTGTGTGTCCGGCAAGCTTTGTGCATGCATGTGTATCCTCCAACTGTATCTGAGCTCTGAACCTGCTACACTGTATGGATGTAGTCAAATAAAGGCATAAATAAAAGTATAAAAAACATCCTCTAGATTTGAAGGCCATAAATGCCTAACATCAGAAAGCAGGGGATAAAACTCTATTAGGAGTTACTGAATATATACAAATGTTGTCATTGTGACCTCAATTTGAAAACAATACTTACATAGGCCTATTATAACTTTATTTTAGAAACATTTGATACACATTAGGCCTTTCAACTTCGCCCATACAGTGCTCAGCCTATTTGCTTCTTTAGCATGCTTCTGTAGTGCATAACTATGAATCCACAGTTCCTGTCTCTCCTTCTTGTCCCTCTTCATATTAACTCACATCAGTCCCCCTCTCACCCCCCTCCCCCCTCTGACAGATGTAAGCGAGACACCTAAAGCAGTGTTGGCAGTAGCATGGAGACTGCAGTAGCTCCCTGCGCACTTCCCTGCAATCTATGCTGGAGGCAGATTGTCGTTCTTTTTGCACGTGATGTAAGGAGTAGAATGGAAAGACGAGGGTTAAAGGGACAGTTCTCCCTAAATTGAAATATATGTATTTTTCCTTCTTACCTGTAGTGCTATATCTCATCACAGATTGTTTGAGTGTGAGTTGCTGAGTGTTATTGGAGAGGTTGGGACATATACCTATCTGCCTTCTCTCTAATATAATGGAACTAGATGGTGAGCCCAACAATACATTTGAAACTCAACAGAAATGTCTCTTTCCAGAAAAAGTGACCTGGTTAGTCGAGATAATCCACATACCTTGTTTTGAGCACCTTCATGTAATGTAGGAACAACACCCACTCACAAGCGCACACTAGGCTATATAAGTAAGTAGAAAATAAGTAGATGCAGGTATAGTTTGGTAGAAAGAAAATAGTTCCTGCAGGGAACTTCTGACAACAAGGTTTGAGGATTATCTTGAGTAACCGGATTATGATTATTGAAAAAAATACATTGTTGTTACGTTTTTACAATTCATAGTTTGGCTGCTTTTAGCACTATACCAATATATCCAACACTCTGCAGCTACACTAAACACATCTACATTGATAAATAGCACTAGGGATAAAGGGAAAATACATATTTTACATTTTAGGGTTGACTGTCCCTTTAAGGCTCACACTATGAACAAAGTGATGGTTAGTGGGAATGGCAGCAGGCTGACTGAGTCACCCACCCCACAAGGAGTGAGAAGGCCGGAGTAATTTTAGAAGGCTTCCCGGAGGGTGGCTTTATCGCCCGGTGGGTCCTGGAGGGTGTCAGCACCAGCTCCTGTTGTAAACTCCAGTGTGCGTTTGTAATGGAATTGCTTAGCCTGGGCAGGTCATATCACGCTTTCCCATAACACACTTCACCCCCCAGCTCTCCCTGACCTCAGGAAGGGGCGGCGACTCACGTGTTCCTTCCGGAACGTTCAAATATAGTTTTTGTTTACCCTCATATTCTGAAAGGGCAGCAGTTGCTCAAAGTGAAAACATTTGTATGAATCGGGCTGACATGACGTCTGAAAAGAACAATACGTTTGTGTTAGCATATCGTGGAGGAAATGATTGAAGGTCGGCAGAAAAAAGGGAATTGTGTGTATATTTTCTAGCAGTGCACAGATCTAACAGGAAGTGCACGTTTCTGAAAGCGGAAGTACTGAAACAGCTCTCGAGAAGAGCGATGAAAAGAGTTGAATCAGATGCATTGTTTGTCGACTATGCACAGATTCAAAAGATAAAAGTTTGACCTTACTGTAACATTTCACAGAACAGGAAAAGGCCGAAGGACTTTCTGGTATCGGTGAGAGGTTATATACTGTATCATTAGCCCATTAGAGAGTCAAAGAGTTCAATATAATCTCTACTCTTTCCCATATCTCATGACAAAACATTTATACAAGTCCCCGTTCCATGTGTCATGGCAGTAAGCTTTTTATGTGTTTTCATGTATATAGATGTTGAGTACTTTTATGCAATGTGATATTTTTCTTTTTTGAATACATTTGACCATATGTCAGAGATAACTAAGGCAACAGAAGGTGCATGGTTAATCCAGTGAAATAACAACAAGTCTTTTAGGGACACCGGCCTCACAGACAGACATCTTGGGGTAATGCCTCTGAACAGCTGCTGCTGCTGGAGATATTCAGATCTCTCAACCAGGCCTACATCCATCTGTGAAAGCAAGCTAACTAGGAACACTGTATCTGCAGTACTACAATATTTTATTTAGAGAAGATTAGTCTATTTTTAACAGGGTACCTGCAGCTCTTGCAAAGCCTTATGAAGCTTTTACTCAGTTTTCTCTGCAAATAAATCAGAAGAATATTTTTTAAAGTCTTCATTGTTTATCTTAAATATTAAATATGTTGCCTGCTTCAGTAAGTAAACCTACTTATAATAGTTTTGTGAGCTGTCAGGAGACATTACAGCGCTCATTGTCTCATTGGATATTAAAATAAAAAATACTTTTAAGAAACTTAACATAAAGTTCCTACAATTTTTAATATTTTATAATAGGGAGTTATTCATATTTCCTCCTGGGAATTGAGAAAGTTATATAATAATAAATAATTAATTGCACCTAACTTTTTTTTAATCATACTTACAGTCCTATATTTTGGCCTGTATGGTAGTGAAACAGGCATTACATTGCATTCTTGTGCTATTAAATGGGGCTCAACTTCCTGCCAAAACCCTTTTTTAATAATTGAAAAAGCAAAATGAGATATTAAACCGACTTTTTAATATTTTTTGTGTTTTATGCTGCAGGTAAATCAAGGAAAAAATCGATTGTATTCCTCTCCCACCTCCTGCAGGGGAACATACTGCAGAACCGCATTAGGGGATTAGAGTAGTTGTGCAGGTGGAGGTGGCGTCTCTGTTTACCCCCCCCAGGAGAGCCTTCATGTGGCTGTCTAATCATCCCCAGTATCTGTGTATGTGCGCGTCTATGTGTTCTGTTTGAGAGGAAGAAGAGAAAGCATATCGTTTGTGCTTTGGCAGTTAAATAAGACCGTATACAGTATAAGATCTTTAAGACAATATTGACAAAGCTGTGTTTTCTCCGACGACCACCACAGCAGCAATCCCCCCGCGCGCTCATTTGTCACAAAGAGCTTATGAAGAGGACTCTGGGGCGACCCACATATGCTTTCGAAGCCAGGAAATATGTTGTAAGTGTGTGTAAGATAGGCATCAGTGAGTACCAGCAGTGAGTGTGTGATCCAGGTGGTTGGGAGAAAGTGTGAATGAATATTGAATGTGTGTGATTAGTGGAAGCCATGCACTTTCAGCAGCCTCCTTAAAGGAACATCTTGTATATCCGTTACTCATCTTGTGTTACCTTGAATTCTTGAAGAGAGGTTTATTTTTCTCGCATACCCCCACGGTGAAAGAAGAATCAAAGAAAGGGAATTATTGAGGAATTAAAGCAGATGGGGGCCGCATTCAAAATCAACAAAGTGATGTTATATTTACAAACTCCCACACAACTCGTGCTTAATGTCTACATTTAATTAAAGAGTCCTATTATGCTTGCTAGGGTTTCCCTTTCCTGTAATTAAAAAAAAAAAGGTTTTTGTGCATGTACACGCTCTTTAAAGGCTACAATCCCTGTGTCCCCTCCAGAGGGAGTTTATCTCCCCCCCCTGATTAAAATACCTCCATTGAACTCCTTTGTTTACTTCCGTAAAATAATTACATCACTTTATAAGACTTGCGCTCCTATTGGCTAGCACTCCAACACATTGAACGTGATGGGCAGGACATCTCTAAGCGGTTGACCAATCCCAACAGAGCCGGCCAGCTAACCAATCAGAGCAGACTGGGCTCTGGTTTCAGACAGAGGGTGAAAAGAGGTGCTGCAGCACAGGCAGTATGAGAAAAATAAAAGAGCTTGTTAAAGCATGGAGACATGTCCCAGTAGAGGCACTAAATACAAATACTGTAAGCACCTGACAATGAGCAGAATAATGCCCCTTTAAAATCAACATCAAAATCCAAAAGTTCTCCTTTTTTTAAATTCTTTGTTCAGTTTGAAGGCATGCGAGAAAAACAAAGATTCCTTCACTAATTCAGGGTTACACCTTGTGAGTAAATTATATAAAATAGTCATTTGTTCCTCTATGACACATTCAGTCCTCACAATTTACAAGGCCAACTTTCCCCACAAAGGAAGCTGCTGTTTGTGCCTGGCTCAGTATTGATCACATGGCTCTCAGGCGTGAAAAAAGAGACGAATGATCAGAGAGATGACTTCATCATCACATGGCTCAGCTTGCGGTTTACTTGTTGCTGGCTGTTGTCCTGCGGCTGTTTCAGGCCCCCCCCCCCACTGAGCGTCTGCACGGGGTTCACTCACAAAGTGTCACCAGCACCTAAGGATGTGAGAGATTACAGGCGTGAGGATGCTCTTCCTCCCACCATGTAATCACTCCCTCCTTGCTATTTAAATATCACTGTCAGGTGCATGTGACATAAGGTGAGGTGTTTGTCACACTTTGGATCTGGGATCAGCCTACAGTACCCAGAATTCACCCCTCCAGGGCTTTCTTTGTGCTGGTGTGCCATTCTGCAGCTCTGTTATCTGTGTGTAAGGACCATAGTTGTCCTGTTTATCTGTGTCTGTCTGGGGGTTGGAAAGAGTCCAGGTGGATCTGTGGAGCCACAATATACAGTTTCTGCTGTAAACACTTTTATTATGCGATGTGCTCCTACTTACTGTAAAGTGCAGCTCTCCAGTGATCACATGATTCATCACATGCTCACAGCAGGGTAAGCCCAACTGGGACCAAATATTCACCCTGTATCTGCCCAATTGTTCATTCTTTAAAAACAACTTTTACTATTTGTAAAATGCAAAAAAAAGGCAAAGAAGAAACCGTCTTAAACCAAGTCAAATACTATTCTTATACATCAAAAGTGAGAACTTGGGAACTCTCTTCAATCAAAGAGATGTTTGTAAGTTGTTAGAAACACAGAACAATACATTAGAAGCCATCATTTCTCATATACACAGGTTAATAAGAATATGATCCACATCTGATCAAATAAAAACAGAAACAAGACCCAAACTAGATCCTTCCCCAGAGTTTATGAATATGTCGTCTGCCCCCTCAGTGATATCATGATATACTTCTGATTTGAATATGATTTAATATTATGTAAAGCGAGTCTCTCACAAAAACCTACTTACTTTACAAAATGTTCTTTCATACAGACCTTTGGTCAGCCTAAGTTGCATTTCAATGTGATCCCATAATAAACGTAACTTAGTCACTAACTTAGTGAGGAGATAACAGTAATGTAGCAGCGTGGAGGTTGGAGTCAGGATTAGAGGTGTCATAGTAAAGACCGTAACACTCCAGTTCAGGTGGATGAGATGATTAGTGGAGTAAAGTGTGTGGAGCGGCTCAGTGCAGCAGCCTGTGAGCCTCTAACAGGATTACAGGTCATCTGCTGCAGCTCTACAGCCAGGGGGGCTCCACTCTGCTCTGTGCTCAAACATTACTCAGCAGAAAAATACACCTTTACAACCATTTATTGTGTTGTTTGTAACATACTTACCATTTTGTTTTCATGGGAAATTCATGTGCAATATACAAAAACCTGGATATGTGCAGATTTCTTCCTCATAACAGGCGATAGTTTCCCCAGCTTGTGTGTGTTGGGTATCTGCCTCCATGTCAACGTCTGGATCAGCTGATGTGTTTATGCTTGTGGCGCCCTCTGCTGTCAGCGTACTGGCAGCAGAGAGATGAAGAAATAAAGTGTTCATCCGCCCCTGTCGAGTCACCATCCCTCTACTTCTTTCTTTACATTTATATTCATCTGTCTTCCTTCATGTTTACCCTCATAACTTCATGCTTGTGCAGTAGGTTGGCACTTTTTAGCCGACGTGTTTCTCATTTTTCATTAATCCATCATATCAGAAATGTTAAACTTCACCCACATTGGAAAAGAGTGGTGGGTTTATAGCAGAAACTGTGTGTTTTACACAGATAGCCTATAAACCCAAAGTACTACCACCTCTTTTCTTTCAATGGTGAAGTTTGGCAAATCATCATTATAAAATACAATTAAAGTATTTTTATTTAAAGGAAAATGGGAAAAAATGGCCGTGAATATTCATCTGATGTTGACTGTTGTTTCTTTCTCTCTCCTGCTCCTCGCCATTTTTTCTCTCCTCTCCCCCCATGAAGCTTTCTCTCAAGCTGGTAAGCATGACCGTATAACCTCACGTCCGTAGCGGCATGACCATAGCACGCATGTCACCTCCTCCCAGTAACACACTGTTAATATCGTTGTGTTCGCCATAACGTTTTTGTTCTCCTTTTTTTTTAATCATTTTTGTATTTAAGTTAATATTTATTTTGCTGTGACTCAACAATGGACCTCAGACTCATGTCCTTGTCTCATTTGTGTGTTGTTTTGTTTGTTTTTGTGTTGTGGTTGTGTTCATGTCTCTCCCAAACTGTGTCTGTGGTCTCTGTGGTGCAGATCACACTCAATTCCCACGTCCGGAATCTCATTGAGGTGATCAGATTTACTCTATGTTTGACCTCTCTACCTGTCCGTCTCTTAGTCCGTCTGGTAGTCCTCCCTCCATGTCTCGACAGATCGTATGTCCTCGTAACAAACATTAACTCGTTCTATGTAGTGTCTCACTCACGTCCTTACACTGCATGCTGATGTCTTTTAAAGAATGCTGTTCTGTGAAGCTCACATAATGTACTAGAATTGTATGATGGCAGGCCTCCACAGAAAATCAACAATTACTCTATATTTTCCTTTGAAAAAGACGCACTTTGATTATTAAAGGAATAACTTCACATTTTAGAATCCAAACATATTCATTTTCTTGCAAAGACTTAAATAAATAGGCCAAATATCTCCCTCATATCTGTGCACTAAACATAAAGCGACAGCCAGCAGATGATTAGTTTAGCATCAAGAATGGAAACGGGGGGGAACAGCTAACCCGTCTCACTCAAAGATATAAGAATGTGTCTAGCAGAATCTGTAAAATTAAAAGAAAAAAGTAGGTTCCAAATCATTCCTACTTCTTTCTGTGTCGCCTTATTCAGCAAAGATACTATGTTCACAAGAATTGGACTTCCTGATACAGAACAGTAAAGTAATACAGTTAAAAGGTTAAGAAAAAGTAAGTACTACTAAAGAATCAGGAGCTCTTAAACATCTTGGGTGTTTCTCAATCTCGAGTACGCTTGCTTGGTAGCACATCTCTCGTCTTCCGAGTCACTTGCTTCAGAAGCCAGGCAAGAATACTTCCTGGCATTCGGAAAACGAAGAGTGGAACAGGCTAACAAGTGTGCAGGTGTGCGTCATATGAGAGGCCCCGCCTTACATTTTCCGCCACAGATTTGGGGAAATTGGTCCGTGTGCAAAGCATTGTGGGGATTTTAAGAACGCGGAGTCTACACATGTGCAGCCTCTAAATGTCTCGCTTCGAAGTGCGCCGGGCTCGGTAGAATTCCAAGTATGCTGGACATTGGAACAGTCCTTCGGCGGCACTCGATGACGTAGTATGCTTGAAATTGTGGCTCTGGAGCAGCCTTCCTCGACATTGAGAAACACCCCTTGTCTACCAACTACAATTTATTTATTAGAACAAATGCACATACCCTAATAAATCTGCTACTATATGAGCTGAGCAATTTGTGCAACATTAAGCAATATTTTTAGCATATTTAGTATTCTCAAATGTCCTACAATGCCAAACAGTACAACTAGCATAACTTAGCATATGTATGCTAGCTATGCTAAGTTTCATATGTTCATATATGGGTATTTAGTGTACAACATGAGTGTATCACTGCAATAAAGCAAATAAGCATATACATGTAAAACCAAGCTGATTGTTGAAGAAATTGGGCCCCATAATGATTTTTATATCAAAAAATTCTCTACCTAATGTGTTTTATAAATCCATACATGATTCTGTATGGGCAAATCATTGAGTAAATTGTGATCCATCCCATATTCATCATACTAGAATCAACACATGACCTGATAGTCATGTCTGCCCATAGTTGTAGTTCATGTTTCCTAGATGATAGTGTTTGGAGTGTCTTGCAGTACATAGAGAATGTGAACACTAATATATCTGACTGCTGTACTGTAGCTCATCCCAGAGATGAGCATGTCTCTGCATGATGACTGACACCATCTCTGTTATGTTGCATGCCTCGTGGTGTGTGCTGATGCAGGGAGAAGGGGTAAGGTTGCCATGGTAGCCTAGCTGCATGTGTTGTTGACCTGACTGCAGTTTAGTCTGTAGCTCCAGCTGTTATATGTCCTTGTAGTGGTCCCACTGTAACCCGTATCAATAAGACCTATTAGTCAATGTAAGTTTCCCTTCATAGATAGGACCAAAGCAACAGTGCAAAATTATCACAATGTTCTTCCTTTTTGATACATTTAAAAAAGAAATCATATGGAGAGTTATATGTTTCAATTGATCAAAAGTACTTGATATTTCATAATATCTTAATATGAGACAAATAATAAAAACAAAGCTCTTTGGTGATAGTCAAAATAATTAACTTTTGTATGCAGTGACTTACAGGCAGTGTAGTTCAAAGTGCTTTACAACACAGTGAAGAAGAATACATGTATAAAGACAGGCTGCAGATGCAATACAAAACCAAACACTCAAATGAACAACAAATATAAAATATGTAATAGAATATGTAAGACTAACAATAAAACAAATGAAGGCATGATAAAAAATACATTTAGAATAAAAGTGGTGATAAGGTAAAGAAAATATATTCTACATGAAACTGTCTGTATGTTATCGACTAAAGATTTCTAACTAAAGATCACTACCTGGAAAAACATATCTGTAAAATCCCTGCTAAAATATAAGGGGAAATGTCCCCTTTTAATATAATAAAATAAAAGGAAAAGTGAAAAAAGCATGATAAACCACACAAGAATAAAATAATAAAAATAAACTGTTAATGTAAGAAAATAAGATTGAACATATAAAAATATTAGCAGATATTTTATAGAATATTTTAAGTTACCTATTATTTCATATTAATGTATAGATTTGATGTTGACTCCAGACAGGCCAGCTAGCACTTAGTACAGGAAGCTTCCGGAAGATTCACTGATGCATTACGTGTGCTGCCGAGCAGTATGACTCATCAGCTCACTGATACAGACTGGAAATATGACCCAAAGCCAGCCAAAAAACCTCTCACTCACTCAGTCTCAGTCTCAGGAACACACCGTGCTCTCAGAGAATTATCCTGCTCACTCTGAAACACTATATGAGCTAAGATGTAGCTAATACTTTATTACGTTTCAAGGAAGCAGTAGATTAGATGTGGCGGCTGAATAGGTGGGAGGCTTTCTGTCTGCACTCAAACATCCCAACTTTTAGTGAGTGTCATAGAGTTGCTGCAGTATCTCCCACAGATTCATAAAGATAGAAAATAGCAAAGAACTCCATTTGTGTAGCTGTTATCCATTTTAGTCGTGGTTTACAGGAAAGGATAGGGCACCTACTGTACATGTAACTAGATAATACATCCCTATTAAATCAGCAACACAACAACATATTTCTGTCTCCTCAATTCTCTTTTTGTTTCTTTGTTCTTCCTCCCTCTTGTTTATCAGGGTTCTGGACAAGAGGACTTCAGCCACCTGCCGCCAGAACAGAGGAGGAAGAAGCTGCAGGGAAAGATCGACGACCTGAATAAGGACATCCAGAAAGAGATGGACCAGAGGTAGCTTTACGTGTGTTATTAAGACGTTCCCCACCTTGTGGAACCCCATCCCACACACAGACACACCCCTGGATACCCTTTTCCTGATTTTGCATTTTATTTATTAAACTGTCCAAACAACTATAGCAAACTCACATGTATTCATATGATTGTTTAGTGTCCATCACTGTCTATATTGTATTCATAAATACTAATCATACTGTATATACTGTATACTTAATTTTTTTAATTTTTCTATCATATTTATATACTTCCACTGCACTTTACTGCTTCTTTCGCACTTCTGGTTGGATGCTAACTTGGTTGCCTTTGTAGTACTCAACAAAAATGCAATGAAATTAAAAGTGAATATGCAACAAGGACTTGGATTAACTTTGGTTTTCTTCCCAGGGACGCTCTCACTAAGATGAAAGACGTGTATGTGAAGAACCCTCAGATGGGGGACCCGGCCAGCGTTGACCCCCGGCTGTCAGAAATAGGCCAGAACATCGAGAAGTTCCAGTTCGAGGCGCAGAAGTTTGAGGTGCGTTCAGTGCCTGCCTGAGATATTCTCTTCTCTCTGAGTGTTAGTGTTGGCGAAGCTTTCTTGTTTGGTTTATTCACCACAGCAAATAATGAGGAGTTCAAACACACGTCTCGATCTGGGGTTGATCCAATAAAGTCTGCCGCTCGTCCATATTAGGAGAAGATGTGATGCAGCTGGAGCTTCATGTGGGGGGGAGGAGGCCCAGAACAGTGTCCTGCTTTAACCTTAGACATGGGAAAGAGAGTGGAGTGTAAGGCAGTGTTGTTTAAGAATAGGACCGTATCAGAATATTTAGGTTAGTATATAATAAATGTCACAATTCTCTCTCTCTTTCTCAAAAAAAAGATGGTTTACTTTATTCTTCAAATAATCCCAAAAGTCATCAAAATCAACAACAACAACAACAAGCACACTCGTTACCCAATGTCCTTTGTATGTTTTCGTATGTAATGTGGATGTTTTTGTCTTAATTGGCATGTCCTGTCTTGTGAGGCTCTATGTGGCATGTTTTATTAAGATTTAATTAACATGTTATTTTTAATATTGTAATTTATTTTTAGCGTGACAAACATCTGTCCAGGGACAATATATGAGAAATAGCCTGGCGTATTTGCAGCAGTGATTATTAATATGCTCTTTTCCCTTGAATCAGCAAATAAATACAAATTAAAAATATATGAACATTTCCATAAAACTCTCAACATGGCACTAAAACAAGCTGTTCTCACTTTAGCCAAACTTTTATTAAGAAACTAATATTTGTGTTGCATCACAGAGATAACCCACATATCCCTCATATCGTCCTGTGTAAAATAAGGCTACATTACATCATCTAATCCGTACTGTTGCTCCTCCATTGAAAGTTATTGCCATATATATATTGCCTGATTTTAAGATAAAAAATATTTCTACTCAGCTTAAAATATATCTCAAGTTGTCAGGTTTAAAACCTATAATAATAATAATAATAATAATAATAATGACTGTGTGTGTTTCAGGGCTGGTTAGCGGAGGTGGAGGAAAGGATGCCATCTAAGAGCGATTCGAACCGTAGGAGTGGGCTCTATGAGACCCAGAACAACTCCACTCAACTCCTGAGCAACAACTGTGCGCAGGACAGAGAGAGGTATGGTACACCCTGACGAAACATCCATCACTCACATAAAACATCCCAGAGTAGTTACACACCTTTAGAAACGATGTATGTTTTCAAAGTATATTTACTGTGTGTGTGTTGGCCCTTGAGCAGCCCGGATGGCAGCTACACAGAGGAGCAGAACTCAGAGACGCAGGTCAAAGCCACCGTCAACCCCACCGTCAACCCCACCGTCAACCCCCCCGTCAACCCCTCCGCCAACCCCGCCCTCCCCACCTCCTCCACGCCGGAGTTCGACGACGAGTTTGAAGACGACGAGAGCCTGCCCACCATTGGCACCTGCAAGGCCTTGTACCCGTTTGAAGGTAACAGGAGAGGCCTCACAGCTGAAGAGACACTCTGCTCAATTGAAACATTCCAAAGCACATGTGCCCTTTATCTGTACAGACGCAGGGTGGTGGAGGAGGACAGTGGAAAGCCTTTTCAAAATCATATTTGGCCAATCGTCAAACACTTTGACTACAGCGCTGTAAAGAAAGGTGGAAAGAGCCCTGATCGATCGGAGGGATGATAAAAGCTGTTGTCCTCCCCTCAGAGATAAATGAATCTGTTCTCATTAAACAGGACATTCATTTATTACTATGAGGAAATAAAGACGTCATTATTATAAACTTCCATAACAAACGTTACATATCGGAAGAAGCAGGTCATTTGTGAACTTAAAACATTGTTCAATGTGCATCTTAGCAAATATGGTCTGTATGTAGAACAATTCAGACGCCTACATTGGGCTCTTAATGTGCAAAACGCAGATTTGCCATTTTAAGAACATGGCAGGTCTATTAGAGTCAGTGCAGGAAAGAGGTTTTTTCATGGGTTTTAAAGATAGCATCTACATGGGAGGATCTAAAGGACGTACATTATGTGTAGTGATACTTATCTTGTGGGTATCAGTCTATTGACTTTAGAAAAATATTTGTTCCTGTTTTCACAATATCATATCATATATTTTTTTTATTATAGAAGTATCTTTAAGTTATAAGACTGCCTGACTGATATTCTACTCATATATGTATCCAAAGTGCCGTGTATGTACAGGTGAGTCTACTCACTCTGTATGCTCATGCAGGTTTAGGAGAAGCATAATAAGTAAGAGAATACTATTCGCAATTTCCTACCACACATCATCTACTGTAGCCTTGCCTTCTCTATGTATTCAGGAAATCTGATTTAGATATGAAACTCGAGAAGTGATTTCAAAGCAGTGTGTAAGGTGGACATTTGTAATCTTTTCCTTCTCATTTCTCTTTTTGTTTCCCTTGCAGGTCACAATGAGGGCACCATCGCCGTGGCAGAGGGCGAGCTGTTATACGTTATAGAAGAGGACAAAGGGGACGGATGGACACGAGTGCGCAGGAACGAGGACGAGGAGGGATACGTCCCCACGTCCTACGTCGAGGTCTTTTTGGAAACAAATGCCAAAGGTGCTATGACATACATTTAACTCAGCAAGTGTGTTTTTGTTACTGTGAGTTTCCATTCACTGCTGAGATGAAAGGTTGTTACTGGTAGCTCAGATAAGAAACACACACTTCCTGTCCCTCTCGAAAGGAAGGACCAATCAGATGTGTCCATTGTGCCTCATGACAGTTGTGGCTGATAGTGTGTAGAAAGAGTGTGTGTCAATCTGAGCAAAACATTTGGTAATGTTTCAGAAATGACACAGAGCAGAGCAAGGGGGATGTTGTGTAAAGAAGCTTCTAGAGAAAGTTCCTCACCTCCCATTTACTGCAGTGCCACCTAGTGGTGATACAAAATAAAACCTGACTCCCAGTCAAAGCCAAGCATTATGGGAAGAATCACCCACTGACAGTGATCATGTGTACATTTAAAACACACAGTACTTGACTTTACAATATTTTTTTTGTTAAGATTTTAAATGAAAGTATTTCCTTAAATTATAATACTTTTTATCATGAGTCTGATTCGCAAAATCGAATATTTGAGCCAGTTTGGTAGTAAATCACTGAACTCTTAAATGAATGTACGCACCGTCTGAAGTGACATCACGTTAGTGTGTTTTGGTCACTCCTTGTAACCTAAAAGAAAAGCATGCTCCATGTGCAATCATACTGATGTAATTGTAATCTGCTGTAAAATATGGATACATATTAAAAGATATTTTTGTAAGCTAAACTGAAAAAAAGACAATAAAAATCAAATGTTGCATGCTGTAGATTAATCATAGTGCTGTTACCAGATGAACCTTGTGAATGTAATTATGCTTCCCTCGTAAGGGGTCGTTTTATATAACTATTGATCAGATTAGTAACCAATAGCCCCACTTTCCTTTTTAATCCACCTTTTTTATTTGATAGTGTTGGGCTGCTCTGGTCCTGTTCCCCAGGCCAGACTGAGATTTAGCTGTTCTGAGCTCTATGGTGAGCTGGGCTGAAGGAGCTGGTTGTGACTTTAAAGCTTTGTGGTTTCCTGCACGTACCTCTGTTAAATCGGGCGTTTACTGTAAAGCATGGTGTGTCATTCCACCTCACTGCTGCAAAAAGACATTCTGTGCTACTTTCCAAGATCGGCAATCATCTCTTTCATAAAGCGTTTGTTCAACTCCCTTTCAAACATTTCTACTGAGCTTCGATGGCACAGCATGGGGTTCTTATATGCAGATCTGGGGGAAGAATTCAAGTCTCTATAGTTTTGATCAAGGAGCATATGAAATGCGTGGCATGCTGCAGGATTTACGGGATTTTTGTCGTTGTCATGAGGTGATTTCAGCATGTTGTGACATAGTTCTAACATGCATTCAAGCCAAATTACATTGAAAGATGTAAAGACAGATCAAGATGCATCTTTGGGTAAATGCGGTCACCACAGTATTTTATGTCAGTTTAAAGTACTTTCATAAATGCAATGACTTCTTTACCCACCTCTCTAAGTCTGAATAGATGGGTTGCCTTGATTTGCCGTTAAAACCATCTAACTTATTTTTTGTCTTTTTTTTTTTTTTTGTTTGTTCGTATTTCTTTTTTTTTTTTTTATTGCAGATTCCTAAAAGTGTGAGGCTGGATGAGGAATGGCAGGGCAAGCAGTCTGGGAGAAACCACCATGTTCCTCGCGCGCTCACAGAGTCAGAGAGAGAAAGTGAAAGACGACCTCAATCTAAAAAGAGAGGGACGCCCGATTAGTACGCATCTCAATTTCCCAAAAACCTTTACGAAACAAACCCTGCTTCCTCTGCGAAGAGAAGCCACGATAAGAGAAGTCCATCTAAATTTTAGAGCTCATAACCCTTTCCACTGTTAACAGCCATGCAGCAGTCACAACCACAGTATTCAATCTGCCTTTTTCAGCTTGCTTTAATGTAACTAACTCGCTTGCACCACACGCGGTCATCAACGTGGCTGTTTGCTTCCTCACTCTGAACACCCCCCCCCCC
>NW_011352148.1:47861-59055 GCF_000735185.1 Notothenia coriiceps
TATATAGTATATACGTAGTAGCACACACGCACACACACACACACACACACACACACACACACACACACACACACACACACACACACACACACACACACACACACACACACACACACACACGAGGGAGGTCGTGGTCAGAGACAGAACGGGGACCAGCTGGAGCCTTATGGACAAAACACCTTCATCCTGCGGTGTGTGTGTGTGTGTGTGAGAGCCATGACCTCCTCACTCCTTCACTCAGAGTCACCCCGACGTCATCTACATACAGGCAGTGGTGGAAAAAGTACTACGTTCCTTTACTTAAGTAAAAGTACTAATACCACAGTCTAAACATACTCCATTACCAGTAAAGGTCCTGAGTTAAAAATGTTACTAACATAAAAGTATTATCAGATAAATGTACTCAAGTATAAAAAGTACTCATTGTGGAGAATGCCTGTTATACATTTGTTGTATTATTATAGAATATTATATGTTTCTGTTTGAATCATTAGAAACATATGGAGCACATTTTGGAAAATACTTAGTAAATGATTGGTAAATATAGATCATATAAACAAATGTATTTATTTGAAAAGTAACTGCAAATAAATGAAGTGCAGTAAAAGTAAAACATTTACATCTGAAATGTAGAAAGTAGCAGAAAAGCAAAATACTCAAAAGTAAAAGCACCCCAAAATGATACTCAGGTACATTACTTGAGTAAATGTACTCAGTTACATTCCACCACTGCATCTAGGGCTTAAAACACTCATGTTCACCCTCTCACTAAATCACATTTGCAGGTTTCAGAAGGATCACGTATGTATGTGTTCTCTCTTCTGTTGTGTGTTTGAACGCCTTATTTTGAAGGCCTTGTGTGAGTTGTGTCCCATTTCCTCCACACCACGATCACCTCCAGACATCCAGGAGAGGAAAGGAGACGAAAGGTCATTCTCCATCTTCCTCATCCTCACTGTCCCTCTCTCTGAGCACACCCTCCCTCCCCCCTGACGCGGTTCAGGCTAACCCCTTGCTGCTTTGAGCACCCTTGTTTTGCCGCAGCGGGGGGGGCCTCTCAGCGTTGTGGTGTGCTGCATGCTTGCCCTGTCTTCCTCCTCGCCCCTCTGCTGGCACCCTGGAGCAGGCGATGGGGGGAGGTAAGGTTAGCTTACGCCCCCCCCGCCTCCAGCCTTTCTGTTCAGTTAACCCTCATTGCCTGGTCGTACTGAATTAACCTGAATGCTACTGTTTAGGTTCGGTGCCTGTGGTTCTTTTTTTTTATAATACCTTGTTTTTTTTTGTTCATAAAGCATGTTTTCCTGTTTTTAACAACGAGTGATCTCCTCCTCCCAGTGTTCACCAGTTTAATCTCAGTAAAGGACGATAGGGACCCGAATATGTTGTTTTCTGAATGATCTTATGCATAGGTAGGTCTTGTGCATTTGTTTTACTGTAAGTACACAGTACAGTACGTATGTCAAAATGTTATTATGGTATGTTTTGATCAGAGTGTCTAACACACGTTGTTGTTAGTTTACAGTTAATCAGCCTTGTGGAAATGTCTCCACTTGGTCCAGGCAACCCAAAAATGAAAATATGATTTACACCTGATGTTAGGATGATCCACTTAAACTGTCTACTGTATATGGAAATATACTGTGATCCTTTTCCTGTGAGTCTGTGACTGACCCAGAATCTCCTGCTTTTTTTGGGCCTTAACTTTGGTTTTCTGAGAGAAAGGATGATGCTGATAGCTGTGGTTTGCTGAAAGGATTAAGATGTGATTATCTCAAGAGGTTTGGGGGCAGAATTAAGAGTTTTTATAATCATACAGAGAAAGTATTTCCACTGATTCCCCGGCACATAATGTACGTGATTTTAACATTTTCTGTTTTATATATTTGATGATGTTAAGTTGAGATTCAGCTTTTCTTTTTTTGTTTTCTAAAGCTGGAAGTCTATGTTGTATTTTCTGCCTGAATGGGACTGAAATCCCTTAACTGCAAATATTAGTAACAATGAAATTGTTCTGTATGAAGCCATTCTTAAATATTGATCTGATTCAGCATGTTACAAACACTTTTCAACCGGAGGAGTGACGGACATATTGACCTTTTGGACTCTTACATGGAAGAAATTATGAAATCTCTGCTGAAGTTCATGTTTTCTTTCCAACATGTCATGATTTCAAAAACCTTATTATGTTTTTAACGATAAATCTGAAGAGGCACAGATCATTGTAGCTCAATAGCATCCATCTCTGCCAGTGCTCTGCAAAGACAACACAAAACTTTGAGTCCCTGCCCCGGAATAGCCTGCCTGTACAGAGGAAACGGCACGTTGGAATTAGAGAGAATATATATGAATATATAAATAAAGTTTAAAAAGGAAAACATCTATTTTAACTATTGAGAGTCTTACCATTACTTTATCTGCTTTGCAAAGTAAGACTTCCTTTCCTTTCTAAGGTCTACCAAATGGTGTGTTTTTGCACTTTTTCGTTTGTGTTCCATTTGGTAGCCCATGCTTGTGTTTTGGAGCACTGAATACTTTGTATTGTGTTTACCGTGCCAATTAAATATGCCTGGAAAGTTAATGATGTTGAGTCGTGTCTTTGTTTTCTTCCCTTTGGAATTGAGACACAATCAATAGCTAACCTTTTCAATCAAACAGCAACTATGAGCTTGATTACCCACAATGATTAACTTGCTGCTAATGAGAGGAAACAGGATAAATGTGTGATTTCATTTAAAGGTCCCATGTCATGCTTTTCCGGTTATTACCCGTCCCCTTGTGTGTCATGAAGGTTTTTCTGCTTGTAAACGGTCTGCAGAGTCACAAACCCTCAAAGTACACCCTGTAGCGAGTAAAACTCTAACACAGAAAAGACCTGTCTATGCTGCCCCAGAACACCTCGTTGGACATTTCTCTTTTTCCATTGTTTGCTTCCTGGGTATAGTGACGTATTTTGGGTATTGTGACGTAACGTCCATGGAGCCATTACGTTTGGACCAATCCGCGGACATCCTCACACACACACTCGGCAGGACGTTGCGAGGCTCGCTGCTGCGAGGAGCGGACAGTGTGAGCTGGCTCACTGGTGTGGGGTCGGCGAGACACCACAGAACTCAGCCTGAGCACACACACAAACTCCCAGCCAGGCTGTGGGTGTGTGTGTGTTTCGGGCTGGGTTTCGCGGTGTCTCGCTTTCTTGCAGACGGCCACTGGGCTCACAGGGAGGGAGGGGGGGGGGCAGGAGCTCCTACAAGCTGTTTAGGACAGAGAATGAATACACATACTGTACAGAGATGCTGTATGAGAAACCAATGTGAGTTTGGAAAATTGCACAATATAAATGTATTTTAGTAGACCTCAACAATGGAATTATGATCAGTAGAAATGGCCATGACATGGGACCTTTGAATAAGATTGCCCCAACACAAACAGCACAGATGTACCTACTTTATCTAGTATCTCTGCAGATGTTCAACTATTGCTGTAACTAATGACTTTAGTTATTTATGAATCTGTTTGTCATTTTTAAATAAGTAATTACTTGTTTACTCTATGAAATATAGATGTAGGTTCTGGGAGCCCATGTACTGACATGTATTTTTCTTTGTCGAACCAGCAATGAAACGGAAACATATAATACTTATAATAATGTGGCCTATTCGTTTTCTGTTGCACGACTCAATTATTCATTGACAAATTATTTCACTTTATAAGCTAACTGCAGTCGTGCAACAGAAAACGAATAGGCCACATTATTATAAGTATTATATGTTTCCGTTNATGGGTGTTGAGAGATGTATACATAGATCTCTTAATGTTGCTCTCAAAGTGCACCAGATTGATGAATTTAACTTCAATATTTTAATAAAAATCTTCCCGGGGGAGCATGCCCCCGGACCTCCTTAGAGGAGGTGAGGTCCACCTAAAAGGTCCACCCAACACTGTACACATGAACGTTTCTTTTTTTTCGGTTCACCAAAAAAAAAGTCTCACTCCAAGGTGAACTCAAAGGTTGGCAGCCCTGGCATATATTTATGTTAATGTGTGTTTGTGAAGTTTTAATTACCTTTCAGGCGTCTTGGCTGTAAATCAGAAACAACTGAGAGGGATTTAACTCGGGGAAGAAGGCACACCCACACTCTGAGCGCACTTTTCTTCTTATCTCTACTTCTCATGTTCAGCCAAAATATCATCAATTTAGATTATTCCTGCCTCAAGAAACATCAAATGATTTCAACATGTCTCCACGGGTCAAACAATATTTAAAGAGCTTTAAAAGTGTGAACGATCCATCAGCGACTGATGAAAGCAGAGATTGTTCTCTGACTTGTTTGGGCCTAAAGACTGACGGAAGATTAGACTGCAGCAGGTTTGATCAGTCCTCAGTGCAGCTGTAATCAGAGAGCTCTGCCGATGACCTGTTCAACTTCAAGCACAGCAGAGGAAGTAGATAAAACTGCTCAATGTGTGGCAAGTACATCACCTCAAGTACTGTACCTATGACTGGTACTTGATTTGAGTATTTTCTTTTCAGGGTAATATTGTACTTTTCATTCTACTTCATTTTCTACTTAACTTTTCAGATTCAGAGCAATAACACAAAATATCAATCCATATAGTTATATTGATAAGGCTTAATTCTCAAGAGTGCAAATGCCGGGGCTCTACTTTTCCCAACCATATTCTCAACCACGAAAACATAAAATATATTCACTTTGGGAAGCACTTCTCACAAGTGCATTACAAACAAATACCTTTTCGATAATGAGAAATGTGTGTGAAGGGGTTTTGATTTTAAAAAAAATCAATAAACCAACAGAGCTGCAGGCCGTCATCAGAAGGCAAGTAAACTCTTGCAAAAAGAGCACTAGAATCTGCCCTGATGCAGGTCACCTAGTGGGAGGGTGTTTCGTTCATTATTATTCAAGCTACATTTATATTTGTCTCAAAATGCCTGTAAATATCAAAGTTTCTGGCTGGCAATATCTGCTGTTAGGGGTTGCATTAGGTCAGGAAAGAGTAGTGTCCTGGGTGATCAGTTCTCCACTTCTCTTATGCCCAGAAGATACCCCCTGATTAGCCGAGAAGGGAAATGCACCAAGCTGCTGTAAATGTTTGATCAGCAGCCAGACACACAACAGAAACAGCAACATCCTCCAGTCAACTGAATGGAGACATTCAGCTACAATTACATTTTAAGTCCTGTACTGAGGTTTTATTTATTTATGCTGCCACCTTAAATGAATTGTATATCCCTTAATGTTTTGTATTCTTCAATACTGTTGCTTATCGCTGCTGGTTGACCTCTGCTCCCCCTCTTTGGTGTCTATTTTAGCACTTTGATGCATTCAAAGATTAGGTACATTCTTGCAAAAAGTCCCACGAATAATGCAAACTGTATAGAGTGGCAAAGTCCCTCCCCTTCCGGTGGACCTCCATGGGACCTTATTTCGGAAAAGTTATGTATTGAAGTCAATAGAGAAAGAAAGATTATCTTTCGAACCCGTTTGAATTGTGCCACGAATTACACACATGATGTTTGTCAATTTAAAAGATAATTTTGCAAGTCAAAAAAAAAAAGATGTGTTGTAAAACTGTGAAGTAACACATTTGTTTGTGTGAAACGCTCAATGAACTACATCTCTGGTCTCGCAGAACAACACACGTCACCAAGATGGCCGTCGCTACTGTCTTGTCAACAAAACGATTGACTACCCTCACTATCACCACAATGAAACACGTCCAGAAGAATGTCATGCAAAGCTGCCTTTCTGTCTTCCTTTGATTCTCTCTGAACTGCCTGGTCTTTTTAATGTTTAATGTCAACCATTTGTGCAGATAGCATGAAGTAGAAAAGATCGCAGATGCTAATGTAGCGTTAGCATTTCTCCCCCGGGCTTACATTGTGTATTATAGAATGATCACACCGGTGNGTGCACTTTGAGAGCAACATTAAGAGATCTATGTATACATCTCTCAACACCCATTTCAAACAGAACTGTACACAGATTTTCTTTTTCTTTATGGATATTTTACAAATCACTCCCCTTTTAAACTGTATTCTTTTTTTACTGTCATATAGTGTTTCATAACTGTTTTTCATTTATTCTCATAATTGGTGACCAAACCGTTTGAGACCCACTGAGATAACTAGACTAAAGTTAACTATCTAAACACTCGGAGTCCCTTATCTCACTGAGCTGTATCTCTCTGGCTCTCCCTCTGCTGGTTTTAGAAACAGCTTCTAATATCCATTAGCGCAGCTAGCTAACCAGATGCTAACAACAACAATGCAAATAGTGAGTTTGGTAGAAATATGTATAATAGTAAAGTTATTTAAGATGATCCCATATTTATTGAAGATCTTACATTATAAATATTCCCCAAAATTATTCAAAAGCATATTCTTCAAAACTCTCTGCCGTAGTATGACACACAGGAGACTATTGATGTGTGTGGTGAGTTTGGTAGAAATATACTGTATAATAGTGATTGAATATTATTGTATTCTCTTTTTTCGGAGTTGCACTTTGCAGACGGTCCCTGAGTAGTTCGTTGTCAACCTTACCACAGTAGTTAGGAGACGTAATTTGTGTCTGAATAACGTTTTGTTCATGAGTTATTGATCCGTGAAATCCGAATCTCCCAATATCGTTCCAACTTTACTGAACTAAGCCGGAAGACGGTCTCATTTCGTGGACGAAAACTTAGCGTGAGGAAAGGCATGTGTGGCGTGAGTGCGTGCGATATGGGTTAATTGCACGACTCTCACGCTGAATGCGTGAGGGTTGGCAGTCCTTTGCATTGAAATAATGAGATATAAAAACAATAAGTAAGTAATAAGTGGACCAAACATTCAGGATACAATGTTGAAGTCCTGTATCCTTTAGTACTTGTTGTTATTTATAATACTATATTGAACATTGTCACTATTCCCCTTAGCTGATTGGAGAACTTGGGAGCAGCTTAGTGCATTTCCCTAAATGACCTAAGAGAGCGAAATCTTTTATGACTCAAAGCTTGATTGTGAATTTATCGTATGAACGAACCGACATGTTTTTAGGAAAGTTCTATCTGAAGTACACACTTCTTGCTACTCTTTTATAGTTCAGTTTATTCAGTGAATTCCAAAACTTGGGGGCATACATTCCACACCAGAGCCCAGAGTGTGTTTTAGGCTACCTGCTGGTGTTGGTCTGTTCCATTACGGCTGTGTTCCTGTCTGGCCTGGTGTGAAGGCAGACGCAGACGGCCTGATGGGGAAAGCACACCTCTGGATATCAGCCCAGTCTGCCGCGTCACAAAGGCCTGGGGAGGGGGCTGTGTCTGTCTGTGAAACGCATCAAGACTGCCACCTTATGGTGTGTGTGTGTGTGTGTGTGTGTGTGTGTGTGTGTGTGTGTGTGTGTGTGTGTGTGTGTGTGTGTGTGTGTGTGTGTGTGTGTGTGTGTGATGGTAGAACAGTATAATAGTCCGTATATAACCTTTTTAAAACCTGGAATGAATTTAAGATCTAGTTTCACAGTTATTTTTTGTCTTCTGCTAAAGCTTTTTAGATGCATGTAGGAATTTATACCACAAGTTAGTTCAACTTCCTGAATGCATTATGACCATGCACTACTATTATGATTAATAGGATTCCTTGCTATTCATGCCCTTTTTAAAGCTACATTAGCCAGAAGACCCTGAGGGCCTCGTGGACCTCTTTTCTTCTCAAAGAGTTAAAGCACAGATACAGTACAGGTGTGCAGAATGAAGATGGTTGTTATTCCAAATCTTTGTGACTGCAACGTCAAACCAAGCCTGAAATGGGTGAACATCTCTGAACACTGCGCAGCATCCAGCTGCTGGCCTGACAGCTTTGTCTTCTTCGCTGCAAGATCTTAACTTTTAATATTTTCAGAGCCAAAATATGTTGAATCATCACCAAAGTATGAGCACTGTGGGAAAGAAGACACAAACACCAGTGAACAAAAGACAGTCACAGGCTCGATGCATGATAGACATACCATTAATAGAAAATAGTTCATATCAAACACAAACACAATCCGCAATAACATTTCCCAAAATGAAAGCACAGAAGTTTTGTCAGTGTAACAAAGAAGGTCTCTGAGAACCCAGAAAAATGTGAGGAGCTGGTTCCTCCATCTGGAATAGATATGCCGGCTGCATCCCGCGCCGAGCTGAGATAATACTTGGACCGTGGCTTCAGTTTTCTATAATATTCTGCACAGCACTGTACAATATACTCAAGAATACTGAGACCTTATGGAGCTGCCATGTGCCATTACGTCTTCAACATTGTCAACAAATCTGAGGCCAACAAATGTGATTCAAGAAAGTAAAAAATGTGCTATTTGTTGGCTTGAATATGCTCCTGACTTGATTCACGGCACGTTCCACTGTCAGCAGTCCATAGTTTCTCGGAGCAGCAGGAACAGCAGGGGTTAAGCCAGCATTGATGTGAGCTGTATGTTTACATCGAGCCTGGGGGAGTCAGCGGATACTTTTCACTCTCCCCGCAGCAAGCCTGCCGCTGCTAGCCACTCATCTCTGCTCTTTCATTAACTGCCGCTAATTACAGACGAAGGCGTGCAACTGTGGGTCAGAAACCATAAACACCTCACAATCTACCAAGATCAGTCTTGCCCTGCGCCCTTTCCCTTTTTTCCCTTCCCTCCAGGCATACAAAGATAATGGATCCCATTTTCTTGGGAAAATGTTTGGGAGTTTTGGGGAAAAGGTGATTTATCGTCAATTTTCAAAGAAGCCCCCACCACTCCTTAAACAAAACAAGACGAATCAACAATGAAATTCCTCTGCTGACCTCTCCTTGAGTTGTAATTTGGTTCAAGAGTGGCTTCCAGCCACACAGTCAGGCTGCAGTTAGACATTTTTACCAGACGGTTCACATTGAGATCAGTGTCATCATGCTCGTTTTTAATCCCACAATAAACCACTATGGAAAAAACATTTGGAAACAAACATTAGTACGTATTCACAGTGAATACCACGGCGTGTAAGGAAGGCCTCTACCGCAGGACAAAGGACTGTCTGTTGCTCCAGCCGCTCTTTGTAATCTTTGGACAACTTCATGAGGTCTTATTCTCCCCGGTGTGACAGCATCTGTGGCAAAGCTCCAGACCATTTGACCACCTCTGACTCCAGGCAGCCGCACCACAGAGAACTCATCTCACATCCATGAGATGGTCCAACCAACACGCTCATACGGAGCCAGCATCCAACCCATTCATTAAGTGCACATATCCTCTTCAACCAGGCCCGCCCCTCCCTACACGCAGATCACGCAGACTGCGTGGGGCCTCACCTCGCGGAGTTGGCCTCACCTCGCGGAGGAAGCCTCATCTTGCGGGGGGGGCCTCATCTGAAGCGCAAATGCGTCGCAATTAGTGTAAGCTCGCCGCAGTTTCACAGTTCACACGAGGGCCTCATCACATAACTTTGCGTGGGGCCACATGTTGGCCAGGGGCGGCCCTGTCTCAAACCCTTCCGAAACCAAGGACATGGATACACACAGACAGGCAAATACTAATGGAGATGAGGCTTGTTTACAAGACTGTTTCCCCCACATCTTATCCCCCATATAAACCACAAACTATTTGTTGTGTGTTATAATTAGCTTCACTGGATTGGATTAGAACCAACATTATTGTTTCCATTCGTTGTAAATTAGAACAATTAAATGGCACAAAATATATCAAATTCAGCCCAATATCTCAAATTACACATTTGTCACCTGGTTTTCCAGTGTATGCAGCATACAACACTCTCTGTTCTTAGAGCTCCGCAGGGTAAGTGGAAAAATAAGATATTTTAAAGATCTATTTAACTCAACAATGTCATTTTGTTGTGACAATGAGCCAATCAGTTTTCTCCCCAAAAAAAAGGCACAATTAGTAGGATATGTCAATTGCGGTTTGTAATAACAACATCCTCCTCAGTATAACCAGGGTTAGACACATGTCAATACGTTGAATGTGTCTGTTTTTCTGTAGCTTTTCTATTGCTTCAGTCATTTTAATTAAAATTGACGTCCGGAAAGGTCCCCAACAGCAAACAAACAGTAAAAAACAATAGAGAAAATCCAGCAAACGCCTGCAGAAAAAGATTATCTGGGTGTAAGATTTGACAGACATCTGACCTTTGACACCCACATCAAACACCTGTGCAAAACCTCCTTCTACCACCTCAGGAACATTGCAAAACTCCGTCCCACAGTCTCCCTGTCAGATGCTGGACAACTGGTCCATGCCTTCGTCTCCTCAAGGCTCGGTTACTGCAACGCTCTCCTCATCGGGACTCCTAGCCGGAGCCTTCAGAAGCTCCAATACGTACAGAACAGTGCCACTAGGATCCTGATGAGGGTGAGACAATAGGAACATTCACACCAAGTACTTGTCCCACAAAGGTTCCTGAGAAGTCTTTAGTTCTCATGAACTAAGTACAGATCGCGTTCACACCGGAAATTAGTTCCTGGGGGTGGATTAGGCAAATGCAGCTGCTGACGTCACTTCTTCTTCTTCTGCTTTGGGTTTACTGGCAGGCCGCAAACAACCTCCCGGCGTATACTGCCGCCCAAAATCCCCGGCCGGAAGTCCCTGGAGTTAGGGACTGGCTACAGTAGAAGCTGCTGGGAGTCCCAGCAGGTTCTACTGAAGCCTTCCGAGTGAACGGCCAGAACGCCGACACCTCCTCATCTCCACCCCTCCCATGTTTTATTTTGTGTTGTCATAAGTTAGTCTCTCTGCGTTTCTGCGCTGGGCTAATGCTAATAATGCAATGCGAGGATAATAAAATGGGAAAAGTACTTGGTGTGAACGCGCCTAATACAACTTCATTCCCTCCACTGGCTTCCTGTCTCATTCAGGATCGAAAACAAGATCTCACTACTGACCCATCAATGCATCCACGGGAACGCTCCTCCATACCTGAAGGAACTTCTCACATCTCAAACCTCCACACGCAACCTCCGTTCCACAACAAACCATCTGCTTCGCCCCCCCGAGGACCAAACTCTGTACAATGGGGGATCGGGCTTTTTTGTGCAGCTGCTCCTCACCTGTGGAATTCCCTCCCAGGCCACCTGAGGACTCCACAGACCACTGAAGCCTTTAAGAAAGGCCTAAAAACAAGTGTTTAGGCAAAAGTGCAGATCTGTAATGAGGACCCATCTCTG
>NW_011352149.1:0-23445 GCF_000735185.1 Notothenia coriiceps
AAGTTTGCTTTTCAGCCCAACGGTATACTGTTTTTCTCAGACGCGGAGGGATACTGACTTGTTGTGAAAAGTAACTTACAATTCTACCCGTGGTATACGCTCAGTATATCACGGCTAAGAACCAATCAGATTGCTTGATTTGACTTGTCCGTTTTATAATATATATTATATCATATCATATATTATATTATATTATATATATATAAAACGGAAATACTCCAGCATAGTATAAGTACTTTAAATTAAGTACAGTAACTGAATGTACTCATTTACTTTCCACGACTCAATCATTTGTTTGTTTATTTATATGTTGTATTAATCTATGGAGTGCCCTCCAAAGAGGGAACTATATAAAATACATAATTCATTATGGTACATTATAAATGTCGGGGGAGGTTTTTACGTCATACACAGTAGATATACAATGTACTGCTATTAATAAGGTAAGGGAAGAAAAAGGGTTTTCCCGGAGGATTTGGGGTATTTTCAGTTTGTTTTGGAAACTGTAGATAGCTGATTCTTGCAGTCCCAGCAAAACCCACATTACCCATGAGGCTGTTCTTCTCTAATCATGGAAAACCACGTCCTCTCAGGTGTAACTGGACCTCACAAAACATAGTATTTCTTACCTTACGTACATAATGTGTTTCACCTGGTAAAAAAGGAGATGCTCCCAACAGAAAATCACATTAAATATAATGAGCGTCGAGTTGTATCTGAGAAACGGCTCCTTCCTCTAATTAGCTTTGTCTGGGAGCTCTCTGCAATATGTACACTTCTCCCTCAGGGCATCATTACGCCACGCCTGTGTGTGTGTGTGTGTGTGTGTGTGTGTGTGTGTGTGTGTGTGTGTGTGTGTGTGTGTGTGTGTGTGTGTGTGTGTATGTGTGTGCGCGCGCGCGATAAGTGTCTGAGCTGCAGGCTGTTGTGATCCTGACTTGGATGCTAATACAACTATCACCATGGAAACAATAAATAAACGGTTGTTACCTGGAGTACAAAACAAAAAATAATAAAGACATGAATATGATAACATAACAATCAACAAAGTAAAGGAGGAAAATAAATGTCTATCTGTCTCATAAATTATATAACCTTATTTTATGTTAGATAAAATTATATGATATTATACTGTATATTTTATTATTATATAATATGAGAATATTTACATATATACATATAACATTATATATTATATTATTTTATATTACAATACATTTTATATTGCCTTATATTATATTTGATTACATTAGTTAATAGTATATTACATTATATATTACATTATATTGTATTATATTATACTGTTTATTTTATTATTATATTATAAGATTATATTTTATATTACATTAGGTTATATATTATATTATTTTATATTATATTACATTATATATTACATTATATTATATTAGATTATTTGATATTAGATTATTTTATATTATTGTCCGTCTGTCCCTGCAGCTAATCTGGCATACTTCAGTTTATTTTTTGCTCATTACTTGAATGTTCAATATCCTCTTGTAGTTGCATTTATTTACAACAAAGCATTTCCGACAGGTACGGGAACCAACGCCTGCTACATGGAGGAGATGAAGAACGTGAAGCGAGTGGAGGGCGAGGCCGGGCGGATGTGCATCAACACGGAGTGGGGGGGCTTCGGGGACGACGGCTCGCTGAAGGACATCCAGACCGAGTTCGACGTGAAGGTGGACAAGATGTCTATCAACCCCGGGGTCCACACGTACGTACAGCGGTCATGTGGGAAATTCACAAACCATTTCAATAATACATCAACCATTATTTTTCAATAATAGATGCCAAATATTGTCTGCTTCCATCTTCACACGAGAAAATGTGCTGCTTTTCTCTAAATTTGAAATATCTTTCAATCAAAACTCACCTCTTCAGAACTGCTTTTACTTTGTAATTATTGGTGAGTTTTATAAGGTTGTTATTTTATTAATTTTAGCATGTAAAGTTTCTTCGAGTACCATGAAAAGAGCTCTATAAATGACATTTATTATAATTTGTATTAATATTAAAGTCTCCTATAGACTAAATAACTAATCAATCAATCAAGAGAATTTATAAAGATTATTAACTATTAATTATAAACATTGTTTAACACTGATGATTGGTTGGTTTCATGTGTGTACAGACACCTAGATACACATTTTAGTTCAGTTTTTCTGTATATATTGACTTGTGAAATGGTATCACTCCATATTTCATGTTTCCACACATCCACAATTGGGGACCTTTAACCATAAGTATGATTTAAAAATGTTTTGTTTTTTTAAAGAAATGGGAACAAAATGCACACATTTGTTTTGTTGTTCATCCAAAACAAACAGTTTAAAACACAGATTCTTTAGAATTCTCCCCTATTTTCAGATTACTGGCAGATATTTCTGACCCCTTTCTGTTCCTGTTTCATCCTGTAGCTTTGAGAAGATGATCAGCGGCATGTATCTGGGAGAAATCGTGCGGCTGCTGCTGGTCCGGCTGATGGAGGAGAAGCTGCTGTTTAACGGACAAACATCGGAGGTGCTGCTGACCCCGGAAACATTCGAGACCAAGTTCATCTCTGAGATTGAGGAGTGAGTGTCCCATTCAACTTTCAAGTTTTCAATCATTTGACTGGTCTTTTATTTTGATACTGCGGTCTGGAGTCGCAAACCTTTGGCACTGGTACTTAAAACATTTCCAGTTATGTCCTCTTTTAAAGAAAATGTGACTTTTTCTATTTGTATTGGTCTTAATAATATTGTTAAGCCCAGATCTCTTTACCTATTTAAAAAAAAACAGTTCTTATTTTAAGACGAGCTATTATAGGCATTATACTGTATAACAGAGCCAAAGTCATTTTAATCTGCTGGGCAACTTAATCTGTTATTCTGTGTTTTAATTTGTAATTTTAATTTTATTTATGAATGATTATTATCTTATCCTGCTAGTTTACTAAGCATGACAAATACATGTAATGCAGTACAAAAGTGCAGGTTTTCTTGACCTACTTTACAAAAGAACCATGTTATTCAAAACAGGCTATTATAGACATTTTCCATACATTTTTAGACATTTTACACTATAAACAGCATCTTGAACCCTAACATCTGTGTGTCTTCACTTCCTGTCTGTGTCCGCGCTTCAGGAAGGAACACGGTCTGGAAAACACGCAGAAAATTTTGACTAAACTGGGATTGAAATGGGATTTGGTTGACTCCCGCGTGGTGTGTCTGGTCTGTAACGCCATCTCCTCGCGCTCCGCCCGTCTCTGCGCCGCTGCCCTGGCAACCCTTGCCAACCGTATCCGGGGCAACCGCAGGCTTGACCATCTGAAGACCACGGTGGGGGTTGACGGGACAGTCTACAGGAAACACCCCAAGTAGGAAGCACATTGAGAAAAATATACAGACACCATGACTATTAAATGTGTAAATGTTTACAATACATCACATTACATTACATATCATTTAGCTGACGCATTTGTCCAAAGCGACTTACAATAAGTGCAAATGAATTAGTTGAATTAGTGCTTTGTTGCTTGTATCTTTTTTCCCATACAAGTTAGAAAATATTACAAAACAGTTGATGTAGAAATATATATTTTTCTTTTCTTCTCTGAACAGCAAAGTAACAGAATTAAATAGACAATACTAACAATACAAATATTTTAAAAGTTCAAATGAAAACAGTTGTAGTCTAAGCTTTACTTTAACACCTCTATCTTTAATTCGTTATAATAAACTTAACTCATACAGCACTTTTCGAAAGAACGTTTTTATTCTTTAACATTCAGAACAGCAATGATACAAACAGTTCTCAAATATTAAAAGACACATAATACCTTGTTTACACATTAAAATGTTCTTATAAGGACATTTTTCATTGTTAATTACATTTCAGCATCTTCGACAGACCTATACAGGCATATTTTTTGTCATCATATCTTTGATGTATATAGTAAATATGAATATATTGTTATGTATTAACTGTTTTTTTATAGTATCGAATACGGATTCTTTATAGGACTTACCGGTGTTGAAAACGTAGTCAATTAACACTTAAAATACATTTTATCTGCACCCATCTACATTTTATAGTGTCGTTAACCATGCAGGTATTGCGAGTTTCAGAATCATAAACCATGAAGATGTTTAACCATGGATATGTTATTAATTCTAAAGTAACATGAGATACAACAGTTTGTGTTGTAAGTGGATTTGTTTTGACTAAATATGAGACATTTTTGATCAATTTTAAGAGTTATCTCTGCTAAAAGGGCCATCCATCTTAAAATGATCATGTTAATCTTCACTCTAAAACAAGCATTGTTGAAAATGTAGACGTGTAATTTAAAGCCGGAACATTTACACAGTTATCAATACCAAGTTTAAAACAAATATTTGTTTTGTATTTTCGGTTTCTAGAGAAGAGGACGTCTTGATTGTTTTCTCTACATTTTGTGGAGATTAAATGATATGTCTGTGTGTGTGTGAACAGGCAAGAGGTGTCGACCCATAATACACTTCCTGTCATTGTGATAAGAAACTGCATGTTGAGAAAATAACACGTATGAAACTCTCTCACGGTTTAAACGTCTCGTCACTTCTCGTTCCTGCAGTTTTATTTCCCTTTATTTGATTAACAACAAGATCTCTTCAAAGGTTTCACAGATTTAAAGGTTTTATGTCATAAGCACAGAAGATAGGGTGTAGTTTATTTTAAAAGTCCCAGGCTCCTCCAACAATGAAACAACAGTAGTGGAAAAAATGATCAGATCAGATATATAAATATTTTAAAAATGTTTGGAAGCAAAAGCAACAAATCTTCACATTTAAAAAAACTGGAACTGTGAAATATTTTTGAATATCTTCTTAATTAATATTCCTTTTCATGGTTTTAGTTACTTAATGTTTGGATGGTTTCATTTATATACCAAATAATCATATTTTAAAGGTTTTAAGTAATAAGTAAATAAACCTGTAAAACAAATGTTGTGGGTTAAAAGTACCAAATTGGCTTCCAAAATGTAATTTATTAGTCGTATGAAGTAGTATAAAATGAAAATACAAGTACTTCAGATGTGTACTTCACTACATTACTCCAGTAAATGTACTTAGTGATTTTCCAACACTGCAAAAAACACAGTATACTTAAGACATAAAAACTTATCAAAATAGTGCAAGAAGAAATAGAAAAAGAAAGTGACACAAGGGGCAGGTAAAGGCAGAAATAAGTAAATCATGTTAGATAGATTTTTCTTTTCAAACATCATGTTATAGTATATATAATAGAGTTGAGAAAATACTGCATATTTGTTCCAAGTTTAAAGGCTTTATTGTAATATTCAAAGCCACAGTGTGGTTATGGCTCCTCCAACAATAAAACATAAATATATATATATATATATATATAGGACATAAAACAATAAAAAGCAGAATATAAATAGCGCAAGAAGAAACTGAGTAGAAATACAATCGTGGAAGAGAATGTTGTAAGACTCAAGTGCAAGTTAAGCAGGAGAAGTTCACTTAATAATATACAAAATGTCTAATTTAGTCAGTTCTCGCAACAGGAGAATTAGACTTTTTACTGGTTATATTAACATTTTAAGCCCAGATCTTTGAACCTATTTGAAAAATAATCAGGTTTTTATTTGACACAGGCAATTTTTTTGACCATTTACGCAATAGCAAAAGTACATTATCTTACTATTACCATTATGAGTAAAATAGAATAAAAAACTCAATGCTGTATCCTCATGTATTTAATGCTTATAATAATACATACATATGTGGAATGTAACCAAGATATATATTCTGCTTGAATAATTATTTCTAATTTGCTGCTGTAGTTTCAGCGATGAGCTCCAGTCCACGGTGCGCCGCCTCGCCCCCCAGTGTGACATCTCCTACCTGGTGTCAGAGGACGGCAGTGGGAAGGGCTCTGCCATGGTGACAGCGGTGGCTCAACGGCTGGCTCTCCAGTCCCGCCTGTTGGAGGATAGTGACGGAGACGATGAGGAAGAGGAGGAGGATAATTAAAGAGAACTCAGGATGCACAACAACACTGTATTAGTGTTGGAAGCCTGCAGTGTTGTCATGCAGCTAAGTTTGTTATTAATGTTATAAGAACGTGTTTGTCTTCCACAACACAAGCACTCTCTTTTGCACTCTCAATGAACCGCATTTTAAACTGTGTGTTAAATTATTACAGTTATCCTTAAACAAATACAGTGCAAACAAATACAGATAAGAAAGTCAGACCGAAGAATTACTTGAACCTGTTTAGCAAGCATAAGTTTTAGTATTTTTTCAATATTTCTGTTTGAATGTTCAAAATGTTGCTGCTGTTTTGTTTCAAATGGGAAATAAAGGGAAACTTTTCACAAGGTGGTACGAGTTATTTCTATAGTCAGATTCCTTGTATTCTGAGTCGGGGAAACGACAGAGGGGCCGATGTTGATTGTTAGGTCAAGAGTGGGACAATCTTTTCCAGGAAGAAAAAGCAGTTCAGTCTTGTCAAGGTTGAGCTTGAGGTGGCGAGCACACATCTACTGAGAGATGTCTGCTAGACAAGCAGAGATGCGTGCGACAACCTGGGTTTCAGAACGGGGAAAAGACTAAATTAATTGGGTGGCATCAGCGTAGCGATGGTATGAAAAACCATGCGGGCTAATGACAGATCCGAGCGAGTTTGTGTACAGAGAGAAGAGGAGGGGACCGAGGACAGAGCCCTGAAGGACTCCTGTTGATAATTGACAAGAGTCGGACTCGGACCCTCTCCAAGTTACCCTGTAGGTGCGGTCTTTCAGGTAGGAGGTGAGTACATAAAGTACAATGAGGCCACAAGGAAGAAACCAGCAAATGTCCTATTTATTGGGTGGTTTATTTCATTACTAAATGTAAGACCATGTAATGTAATTGTTTGAATATTCCTTATACCAAGACTATGCTGAATACAACGTTATTGTTCCATGGATTTCTATATTTCTGCATGATTTTTGTATCAATTTAATGAAGAACTTTGATTTAAAAAATATTTTGTATTTATATTGTATTAATACAATCAAGTGTAATTCGACAAAAGAGTCTAAATGCATGCAAAGAAAACTGAATGACCAGGTTTGTGTTATAAGATCCTTTACATAGTAACTCGCTGTGTTTTGGCTGCTGCCTCCTGGTGGCTGTTATGGGAACTGCAGCTGAGTTCACTTTCAAATCATTTTCAATATTCAGTCTTGGGGTTGTAGTTTAGTAAAAACAGACACGCAATTATCATCATTTAACCAACCCAAGATCCACAATATGGTGACGTTCACAGGGAGAATCAACCAGAAGTATACAAAATATGCAGTTTTCTGTTGGGCATTCTGTGTTGTGATTCAGAACAGCAGTCTTTTTTTAGGTGGCATCAGATCTCTTTCCACAACACTCACCTCTCAATGTCTGCAAAGTAAAGTACATGTACTTCAAAACTGAACTTGATTAAAAGTACTTAGTTTCTTCCCTACACTGTATACATGTGACTTAACACATATAAATATACAAATCCCACATGAAACTGACACATTTAATACTAAAAGCAAAGATATTTAATTAATGAGGCTAAACCCTTAAACGGGCACACACATACATATTTTGGAAAATATATTGATTGCTGTTTTCTACATTACACCCATTACACAAATATTACACCCACATTACACTATAATTACACTGTTATTATGCTCCTAATACATAACACATTAATACACCCCTATTACACATTTATACACCCTCATTACACATTAACACACCCCTATTACACTCACCATGACACCTGTATTTCACCCATATTATACCCATCTTACAACCATGTTACACTGTTATTTCACATAATATATTACACTATTATTATTAGACCCATATTGCACCCATTTTACACATGGCCACAGCCCAAAAGACTCTATCTCCAAGGATACAGAAATCAGTTAAGGGTTAACATAATGTATTTATCACAATATGTAATACAATCTGTCCAAGCAAGTCCATTTTTATTAGTGTAAATAAAAAATGGCAGCGTTATTTGTATCAGACGTTGACTGTTTATAATATGGAAGGTTTCAGTAAGCCTCTCTGCAGAGATCCTCACTGCAGCTCTCTGACATGCAGAGGACAGAGAGGAGCTGCAACCTCCTCCTGCAGGCGGGGGGATCCAGCTGCTCGCTGCACACTGCAGTAAACTCACAGCTGTGGTATACATGCATAGCATATGTATATTTATTAATGCATGCAAAACGAGTAATGCAGTGTTTAAGAGATGACGTTATAATGATGGGTCGACACGATGATTGTGATCTATAATACAAATGTTTACTGCCAATTTGTAATGTCATGCATGGTGTAAAATACATACAGATATTCGAGCACTGTACCTACATTCAAGTTATTTGTAATTTATCTGAGAATTGTATTTTTTGCAACATGTTTTGGTGCTTGTTCTTATGCAAAAATGTAAATAAAAGGGACTTTAAACATACAAAAGACATTGTTCCCTGTTCTATGTTCATTCTTTTTTTGCAAAAACAAATATTGCACAGTTAAACACTCTTAAATGTAAAAAATATCAGATATTTAATAAGAAAAGTCATTCAAACCTTCTTTTAAAAAGAAATTCCGACTTATTTTAGAGCAAATCATATAATGATCTTATATAATATGATGCATTTACAGTCTGTACAACCATCATGGCCCCTGGTAGACCACCACACAACAAAGACTAACACCTCTATTGTGCAATATTAATCATGTCCAATGTATGCATATTTACTGCTTTAATATTATTATTTCTACTGGCTGCTATCTCTTGGTTGACATTAAACTGTAATACATCTGTAAATAACTGTGCAATATATACTTCCACTTTTACTATCACCTGGCTGCTATCACACTACTTTATGCAAGGTACATTTAATTATTTAAAAATATTGTTACTGGTGCTATTTGTTGTCCACCTGGATGTATATTGTTGTAGATTCTAATTTGTGTAATTGCTATTTTTGTCTTTAATATTTTATGAATTCCTCTAAATTAATATGTTGCTTTTTTTTTGGCTTTTTGCTTTTGCTGTAACCAGGTTAATTCCCCCCCTTGTGGGACGAATAAAGGTAATCTGATTGCATTGTTTACTACACAACACAATAACCCTGAGATAAAACACAATACAGACACATGTAATATGTGAAACAAAGTAGAGCAGGAAGTAAAGGAGATTATAGTAATTACAGCTGATTTTCATTAGCCCTGAAGTGGGGGTTTAATGTGAGGCCTGCCCCTGCATGCAGGTCCTGCTGCAGCCTCATGGGTTCAAGCAGACACGTGCTTCCTCCCCCTGCTGGCCATATCCGGTCACTGCAGTTTATATCTGCTCACACCAGGATACATGAGTCCTGTGTGTGTGATCACGTTTCTCCACAAAAGGAGCCGAGCTGTTATAACCTCAGCTGAAGCTCAAATTTCACTTCTGGTTTTAATATTGGCACCAGAAAAACCTATATATTACAGAATGCGTGTGTACCATAGGTGTGTACACAGATCGTAGACAGGCCTACATATTTTTTGAATATAGGCTATAGCTAGTAGCTACGTTTTCTGCTGTGTTGTGTGGAGCAGAATCCCGAATTTTTAACCCTTAAGAAACGTCAGAAAAAAAAAAGGGGGAAAAAAATAAATAAAAAAATCACTAGGCAGACAGGAAGAACAAGTAAATAGGTAAATACACAGAAAACATGACAGGGAAGCCTTAGTATTCTAGTATTTCTATTTAATAACACGAATATCATACTTTTTACTCCACTAAAAGTTCCCTAGTAAATATACAAACACATGATATGCTGATATGGTATAATGCAGTACTAATCTATACAGTATTTCAAGTCAATCTAAGTGTTGGTCGACATATATCTTAGACAATACTAAAATGCTCTCTCGTGAATAAACACAGGAATCATTTAAACATAAATGCAACCATGTAATACTGTGAACATATCCATTCTGCATAATGAGTACTTGTACTTGTATTACTTGAAGTACATTTAGCTAATAATTCTTCTGTACTTTATATTATTTTTGAAATATGCCTGTGTGCAGAATGGCACTTTTAATTGTTGTACTTTAAGTACATTTTGATGCTATTACTCTTGTACTTTTACTTCCGAATAATTTTTAATTCAGGGTTTTTACTTGTAGTGGAGTATTTTAAGTATTTGTACTTTTATTTAAGTAAAGGATCTGATTACTTCTTCAAACACTGCTTTTACTTGAGTTGTTTCTACATTAAAAAAATTCATACAAATAAAGATACTTTGCTGATTCCTATTATTGACACAAATAATAAATTAAGCTATGATTTGATCTCCGCCTTTATTAGCTGCCACATAATAATCTTTCACAGTCAATATGTTTGCTGCATAACATTTATCTTAGTGAACATATTCAGTACAATATGGACTTTTTTTTTTACTTCAACATTTTATGTTTATATAAAACGTTTTATTCTATTTTATTTTATCTATTTTTTGCACATTTGAACTATGACTTCCTATTTTTATATGACTATTCTTATTTCCTTTATTTTTATTTTTTAAATGGAGGAACTGTCACAAAACTGAATTTCCCCTCAGGGATAAATTAAGATTAACATAATTTTGGTGAGTCATTTGTAATGAATTCTATTACAGTTTAGAAATAAAGAAAGTAGTGATGATAACGAAGCGTGAATACATGAAAAAGCTAGAGGCTAAACTGATATTGAAAAACTGAGAGCTGTTTTACTCCCTTTGCTTACAATGAGCACTGTTGTAAGCAAACCTTTAACAGCAGTAGAAAGATCTTAAAATATGGAGTTGTATTTGGATTGTGCATGCATTACATATGCATCAAAAAGCAATAAAAAGTACTGAAGTATAAAAAAGCACTCATTCTTGAGCTTGGAGCATTTCAGAGTGATGAATAATTGACGTGTACACAGTATTTAATGACATATACAATAATCCAGATTGTCATTTTACTGCATATTATGAATATATGATGACTTGAGCTTCTCCCAAAATCAAAATACAATACCAGAGTGAAAGTGTAGTTTATTTTAGCCTAATTTATAATGCGTTAAGGTTTGTTCATATACCTGTCACTACAATAATGTCCATATAAGCTTCCATTCAATTCATAAGGGCATGTGATATTCATATTTCAAATCACAATAATCTGATTTATTATTAAATTATTATTAATATAGTTTATACTGTAAATCTTGCAGGAGGTAATCTCTATAATGAGTATTTGTATTTGTTTTCATAGTACAATTAACTACTTTTACTTTAGAAATATTGGCATTCAGTGCTTTTACTTGTGATTGAGTGTTATTAGAGTGGTTTTGTTACTTTCACTTCAGTAAAGGATCTAAATACTCCTCCAGCAATACAATTTGCAGACATTACAGCCTGATATCTTGATGTTTTTAAGCCTATTTTATGACGGTTATAGGTGGGATTTATAATGTTACTAAATAGTTAGGCTCTATATTTCCACCCGGTACAATAGACTGATTTAAATGTTAATTCTAGGGGTATACCTTATACACGATGTATGTTAGTGTTTAATAATGACTGTGTATATGGCAGCTGTGAAAATATTTTTAGACCAGTGTTTGGATGCTGTCATTACAGGCGGATGTGTCTCTGCTACAGTATTTTTAACCCATGATGTGCTGACTGGAAATGGTGAAACAAACCTGTTGTAAAAAAATTATAAATAAAAACAAAAGATAATATAAAAAAAAAATGTATGTACAGTATGTATATGTATAAAAAAAGATGTAAATAAAAAAATGTAAAAGAATAAATCAAATAATCCATTAATTGCCCATTATATAACATCATATTAACTATAACTCCCAAGGTTCATTTTGTCAATCAAAATCTAATTGTCTGCTTTAAACTGTGTGCAGCTAACATCAGATGTATAAGCTAAAAATCAGCATGTTAAAAATATTCAATTACAAATCTGCAGCCATGATCAATTCCCTTTTAATTTTGGGGTTAACTTTCTTTAAATCTAGCAACAATAATTCAATAAGGAAGTGTTGTGCAATGCCAGAAACACAACTCTGGTAAATACAGAATACATGCGGAGAGCTTTCACTTGCGGAAATAAGCTTAAACAGCATTGTTTAAACTTGTTTGGCGAGGTCAGGGCTTGAATACAATGTTCATTTATGTGTAATAGTCCTGCAGTGAAGCTTTAAACCAAAAGCTCATCTTCTGGTTCCAGCTTCCTAAATGTGGATATTTTATTATTTAAAAGAAGACACTGTGGGACCTTCTTTGTGAAAACCAAAAAACGTGTTGTTTTAACTCTAAATGTTCATATATTAAAATTGTATTCAAGCACCAAGAAGTTGTGTAGTGTAATTACAAGTATGCTTCATAATAAAATGTTTAAATTAAAGTAAACTTGTTCCATGTTATGCTACTTGTATTGTTTACCACGACCCTGTGGAAGCCAATACTGCAACATTTAAATTGTTACTTTACAACATTTCAAATTGAATCAAACTTTATTTATATAACACATAGGTAACTGAAAGTGCTTCACAAACCAAACACAATATTTAAAAAATAAATACAAATAATACTATCTCCCTCTTCCCAGGTAAAAAAACATGTAAAGCTTTGTTATTAAAAAGAAACCGTAAATACTAATGCAGGACTGAATAAAACAGGAATAATAAATAAATAAGAATACATAAAATGAAAATAAATAAAAATACTTTACAAATAAATACAAATAATTCAAAGGAATAACATAAGAATAAAAATAAAATTCAGTTAAAAGCCACATTTTTTTATTTATTTATATAGTGTAAAAACACAAAATCATTATACATGCAATTGCATTAAAATTCAATTAAAATGGCTTTTAGAACAACATAAGCTATATTTAAAATACAAATAAAATAACACTGATGGGAAAATGAATACCAGGCATCAAACAGTGGTCAAAGGATTGTTCAGGTATTTTTTGGAGCAATGCAGCGAGGTCAAATTTAGATAACTCATACACATATTAAAACATGTTATGCCACTTCTAATTTTACTCCATTACATCCATAAAAAGGATCAAGGTGTCTGTCTGTTGATAAAAACATAATATTAAATGAAACCCCCAAAACAGTTCCACATTATCTCTCTAATTATATTTTGTATCTGAGCCCCGCCTCCACGTGTCGCGTCACGCGGAAGTACGTCACAACACTGAAGCTAAAGATGCTTCAACTGCCGTTTCTGCTGTGACTTTAACATTAAGTTTCTCTGTGGCAAACTTTGGCCACACCTAGATCCTGCTTATTTCCCCCAAAAAAAAAAAACATTCACAAAATCCTGCTTTTTAATTTTTTTTCTCCGTGGTGCGTTTGTTTGTGTGACGGCGGGTCCCGGCTGTGTAACCGGAGAGGGGCCTCATAGAGGGAATGCAGGACTGCAATGGAGCACAATGCAATACAGGTAAAGCCGATTTAATTTCCTAAATAAATGTCGAATTTTTGCCACTTCACCCGGCGAATTATCCGCCGGTTGCTGGGGAGAATATTATACACTCGAGTCGCGGTGATATGAAGCCCAATTTGGTGTTTTATTTTAATTTTAGTTTGACCATGTCGTATTGATTGTTTTCACATATCAACCAAACCCGAGTTGCTCCGACTGCAATTACAACTTTATTCAACCAGGGCTCAACTTTTTTTTTCCCTCCACAGGGTGAGAAATATACATGATATTTGTTATTTCAAAGGGGGAATAATCGGATTTGACACCGAGCTTTTTCCTCGTTTGATATCGGAGACTCAGTGGTTAAATTTCGGTTTAATATTTCTGATATTTTCGCCGTGTTAATGATTAATTTCTTTGTGCGTCGTGTCGACAGTCACAGCTTCTTTTCTGGCTACCAACCCCCACCCACACTAACAACACATTACCTTAATAACATTTAATTTTTCTCCTCGTTTGCATGGCTGAAAATATCAGGAAACTTTTCACCCTTTTCACCAAAAGCTGAAAAACGACACGTTGCTTCGACCTTTTTTTTTTTACTCTGAACATTAATTTCCCCCACAGCGACGTGATATTAAACATTTGAAATCATTTTTTTCGACAGACTCTATAGGTGGAGCAGTAGTGTTGCTTTATAATAGGAAGCATATTCATATTATAAAATCCCCACCGACATTTTGTCTCCGTCGTAATTACCCCACAGTTTAAGGAGGAATGTTAATATTGTCTGTATGAAGGGGGGAAATGAGTTTTTGTACTTGAAATAGAAAAACATTAATCCTGCCTTTGAACACAGGAAACATTCACAGTTTAAGCAATGTGGGCGAAAATAAAACCGATAAAGTCATTTATTTTTGACAGGATTTCTCCATGTGTGGCATTTAAGGGGTTTATTTAATATTCCAGTGGTGTATATTTTTATTTTTATATTATTTTAATATTAATTTATTGCAGATGTTTTCCCCCAATTTTTGAGTTTTTTTGCAATAACAGGATATAGCCAAGGTCAATAGTGTGTTTGGATTACAATTGTTTATTTATTGTCTGAAGCAGGAGGCATTTTTTAATTAATATTCGTCGGAGGGTTTTTATTTTAGTGCCTCCCCTTTTCTCCCTTCCGTACTTATTTTTTTTTGTTGTTGTAAAAAATAAATATCTCACTGCATTATTCCCACAAAATATCACGAGAACTGACATAGGCGCAGATTAAGGGGTTCCATTTTAAAATCGTGTGTGTGTTCACATTTTAGACAGAGGGCTGCCTCTCATTGCTCAGATTATATTTGTGGTTTTTATTTTCCTGCCTGCTCAGCCCTGCCTCGTTTCCACCACTAGGCTGAACATTATCTGTCCCTCCCCCAGGGCCATGCAAAAAAAGGAAATTCATACATAACACTCCTATAGTACATAATAGTATGTTTTTGATACTCTATACTCACTCAAGGTAGTACTTATCATATTGTCTCTCTATAATTTAAGTTAAATATATGTATAATATAGTAAAACCATGTCTGCTAAGCTAAAAAGTGACTTGATCTCACTTTTGTTTTAGTATTTTCCCCTTGGTTTCCTACTTTTATATCAATATAGATTTACATGTAGTGAACTAATGCTTTAAAGATGTACAGGTTAGTTGATTAACAGGAAATGCAATAGGAAATAATATGTTGTCATACTTTATATTCACTTGATGGTAGTACTTATTGTCACTCTGTAATTTAAGTTAAATATATGTATAATATGCATTCTGGAGATAAAACCACCTAAGCTAAATAGTAACTCGATCTCAGTTTATTTTTGTATTTTTTTCCTTGCTTTCATGCCTTTTTTATATCAATATAGATTCAAATATAAATGAACGAATGCTTTAAGGATTTATAGGTTAGATGATTAACAGGAAATGCAAAAATAAATAGGCTATAAGTTAAAAAGCAAGGATAAGAGGTAAAGGATATGATATAATAACTAAATGCAAATAAAAATATGTATACAATAAGCTTAGGCTACACACATTTTGATAATAAAATCATTTTATTATTACGTTTTTAATTTTTTTTTTATCAATTTAACTTGTTTTAAAGTTAAGATGCCCAAAATGCTCACAAAAACATTTATCCTTTTTAATTGATCACTGAAACTTAGCTAAATTTATTTTTAAAGCAAAGACGCCACATATTATCTGGCTCCGGCTTGTCAAATGTGAGGTAGATAAGGAATTTATTTGAGTTTGTTGTTGTCTTTTTGCATGTTTATATTGCGCATATAACTAGATGTCAACTGCTATTGATTAGTTGAAAGACAAGAAACTAAAAATCTTTAAAAAATGACAAACAATGATCTATTTGTCAATTAAAAATGCACAACATGATACTCAAATGTGGATATTTTCTAGTAATCTCAAGTTTACATGAGTAAACATTTAATATGTTTGTGCTTTGGTCAAAATAACAATCACATTTAAGATTTTTCAACTTGGCTTTAAATACGCAATAAGTGGCAGCTCTATTAAATAAATGTGAATCTTTAGAAAAAAGATACAATTATATTCTTATCTAATCCTCTTTAAATGTTCATTTATATATGCCATTGGGCTAATGCTGTGTCTTTTATAGTGATTTAATCTGACTTTATTTGTATTTATGGTTCTCATTTATCCTCATACGTATTACAGCTGGCACTTTGTCTATATAGCCTTTTATTTATACTTTATTAGTCACATAATACATAACGTAGCCTATTTAAACACATCTTAACCATCACACACATGAAGGGCTTCCCGGTTATTTTGAGAGATGTATCTGTCTTTTCGGTATCCATTTTTTTCGGTATCCATTTTTCAAAATATATGCTATTACTGACACAGTGGCTGGTGCGGTGTCTGTAGAGATGAATAGTGGTTTATATAATTGTAATCTTTGTTTTCTTCTATTCTTATAACTTGAGTATCTAGACAAAAGGTTTTTATATATTCAAAGGTACTCAATATACAGGACTGTCTCAGAAAATTAGAATATTGTGATAAAGTTCTTTATTTTCTGTAATGCAATTTAAAAAAAAAAAAAATGTCATACATTCTGGATTCATTACAAATCAACTGAAATATTGCAAGCCTTTTATTATTTTAATATTGCTGATTATGGCATACAGCTTAAGAAAACTCAAAAATCCTATCTCAAAAAATTTGAATAGTTCCTCAGACCAAGTAAAAAAAAAAGATTTATAACAGCAAAACACAATCAAACATTTGAAAATGTCCATTAATGCACTCAGTACTTGGTTGGGGTTTTGCTGTTATAAATCTTTTTTTTTTACTTGGTCTGAGGAACTATTCANACACGATAAGATGCTATGGTAGCAGCCTTGCTCTTGTTGTTGGGCCTGGTGAAAATGGACTGCTGTGCATTTGGCTGTCCTTTCAGGTCCCTCCCCTTTTGGGAGCGTGGGGCAGAATTAGGAGGGAATTCCGTCTCGTAGCGTTTTTGCACTGTTTTGAAATGCCGCTCCTAAATTACCCTTCTTCGATAAAGCCACTGCAAATGAGACAGATGGACTTTGAATTGGAATAGATACAAAAATAATCATCCTCCCACTCGGAGTGAAAATGATATATTTTGGGCTTTTTTGCTTCTGCCATAATTGCGGTCTTGTGTGTGTGCGGACTGTCACTCCTGTTGACACGGACAACGTCAGCGAACCAGTGCCCACTGCCCATCAGCCACGCCCCGACACATGGGGTCACACCGGCCAATCACAAAGCTTTAATGCGTTAGAGTGCATTATTCTGGCACAGGAAGATTGTGTTATAGGACATTAAAGATAAAACAGAATATTGTTGTTCTATTTTTAGACACATCTCGCGATCGACTCGGAATCTCCCCACGATCGACCGGTCGATCACGATCGACTGGTTGGGCACCCCTGTGTTAGATGAATGCACGTTTTGTTCAGCCGGATAATATCCACATGTCTACCCTACTTTTATTATTTTCGAATCATAAATCTAAATCAATAGATTAATGATCGATAGATTTATGATTAGCATAAATTCGTTCATGATGGCTCATGTCAGTGATAGTGATGACATTGTTGCGGGGGGGGCGCAGAGGGCCTAGGTATAAAAGTCACGGCTCGCTACTGCTCTATGAATTACATTTTCAAATGATGGAACAACTGTGGCAATATGGAAACAAACTGGAATTTAAAGGGTTATTATTTTGAAAATAAATGAATATTTTTGAAGTTATTATCAGGACTGATGCTGGTTAAAGGGGTACAAATATGATTTGATATCTTTATGGCACGCAGGAACAGCTTTGTTCAAAGAGTGGCACCAAATAAATGAATGTTTAAGGTTGCAAATGTTTCCCTTTTGCCGATTCATCTGCTCATTATTTTATACATTCATTAATTGATTGTTTGGTTTATTACATTGCTGCAAAGTCTTAAAAAATGTTCCCATGTTTTACCAAAAGTGACCATAGTCCACACTTTATATAAGTATTGCCGGTTCTGTACAACTCTCCGAATATTTGGCACTTTTATACACAAGCCAGCTCTCTTAGTATCTGCATCGCTTTGTACTTTTCATAACAATATTGCACATATTTTTATTTGATTATTCTGAGAGTGTTGTCATAGTATACTATACTTCTTTGGTATATTCAGATTTCATTTAAATAATTTTCTATGTCTCAACGTTCATTGTTTTAATTGTTGTTCTTACTTTGTATCTTCTTGCATGCACTAACTATATCAAGGCAAATACCTCTAATGTGTAAACTACTTATAATGTAAAACCGGTTCTGATTTATTCGGATCTTTAAGAATGTGACCTGAATGATAATCTCTGGATCTGTCAGGAGTTTGGTGAGCTGCCATTTTGTATCAGCAGCGTTTTTGTTCATAGACTCTCCACATAATGAAACAATGCAGACTTGTTTCAACTAAGTGCATTCTACTTAAAAATAGCTACGTTTTCTCACACGTTTTTGTTGAATCACGTCATTAAAAGATATAATATTATGAGAGAAAAAAAAAGATAGGATCATGTTTGCTTAACAATTACAGGAGACTATGTTTCATTTAAAACGTTTCTACCCTCTAAGGTCAAATGGTGAAGAGTTTCAGTTCAGTTATTTAGGAGTTTTAAGTTATTGGATAAAGGTCAGAGTGAGATTTAGCAAAAACATTGCATTTGTTTTTGTATAAAGTACAAATAACAGATACGTTCAATATATTATCTCGTGAACATTTCTGAAAAATCTATAAATATCCAAGAGGATGTATCTAAATGTCTTAAAATGACAAACAATGTAAAATCTTGAATGTGAGAAAAGTTTACTATCATAGAAGACATTTGAGAAGCTAAAAGCAGACATTTGTCCTTGATAATCTACTCAAATTGACACGTTCCTATTAACTGTTGGACACATTTTCCTTCACATTAGGCGAAACATTCCAAACGTCATTATGCCTCTTTACTTTATGTAATTATTAAAAAGATGAGAAAACCAAATGCACACAAACATGACGCTCCTGTGTTTGTTTTTCAGCCCTAGAAGAAAAGCCTGTTGCATGATAATGATAATAGGATGATTTTGATGATATGAAATCTATCATGCAGTCTTTGTAATCCCCGGTTTAGAGTTAGAGGCGAGAAAAGACTGCATTACAACGGCTTCACATGAAACACTATATGCAGCCTCACAGCTGCAACATAAAAGACGGAGATATTAAACAAATGTATCTCCGTGACAATCTGAAAGAAATCATTGCTTTTTAGATTTCTAGCTTTCTTTCTTATTTGCTTGGCAACTGACAAACTTGTTCACAAGTTAACAACAAATCTGCCTTTTCAATTGTTCGGCTATAATGATTTTCAAGCGCCAGAGGTGACAAATATATTGTTATTAACCACATTTTGGGGGTTTTGGAAACTTTTATTGAAGTTTTTCACAGTTTTATAGCCAATCAATGAACACATACAGAAGATATATGGCAAATCCATGACGATTTGGTACAACGTAATATTCAATTATGTATATGATATGATATATTCAAGTATATCTTTTTAAATAAATGAACATTTTGAAGTTATGATCAGGACTGATGTTGCTTTAAGGGATACAAATATTATTGTATCTTTTTATGGAACACAGGGACAACTTTTTTCAAAATGTGAAAATGAAATAATGTTTTACGCTGCACATTATGTTTCCTTATTGCCGATGTATCTGCTTATTATTTTCTCTGTTGGTTAATGTATTGTTTGCTTTATTAAATGTCTGCAAAGTTTGAAAATGTTCACACAACCAAAACAAATAATACATTTTGTAAAGAAGAGAAAAGTGGCAAATACTCAAAGCTAAAACCACAGCTGGTTTGGAGTTTTTTGCCCCAGAAAATGACTTATTTTTCAATCCCTAATAAATGAATGGATAAGTGGCTGCAGCTCTAATGTTAAATGAAGCCAGGAAGCACAGTGTGACAGATTTCTGATGGTAAGTGAATAAAAATAAAGCCGGCCTGGCTCACATTCACCATATGCACATGAAATAAAAGGCCTAGTGTAGTGTTTAAGTTCAGGGTGTATCCGGCGCTGCAGCTGCTTTCCATTTACTCAGGATAAATGAAGATCTAAAAGAGAAATCCCTCTCTCTCTGCACCAACAGACGGTTTCAAAAAACTCACCCAGCTTTCCTGCTGCACTAAATGCAGAATATTCTAAAATTCTCACTCCTGTGTTGATCATCCACAACCCCCACCTCCCCGAACACACCCTCCCCCACCAGATACCCATAACCCACCACAGGCAGAACCTCCTCCCACCCTCCCCCACCCGCTGCTCTGCAGACCAGCTGCAGCAATAGGATCAATTTTTAGAAAGACACTGAATAAATGTCACAGCAGAAAATATGTATATCAGCTTTGCACGCAGACATGCAGACCAGTTAGGCACCATTAAGACTAAGCAGTGCAGCCATAACAAAATGCAGAGACTTGATTTTGAATGACGTCACTGTGGCGGAGTGTCACAGATTCACTTTAAAAAGGCCCAGTGGGAAAACCGTAGGATACCGAATAACACTCGGGAAAAACAACATGGAGCGAGCCAGGCTCACGATCACTTATAGAGACTCTCTGAGCCCCTATGGCAACATGGGGTTTTCATTCAAATAAATATTATACGCTGATACAACCTAAGAGAGACTACGGCTAAATTACACAAGGTCACTGTTGAATGTCAAACTCACTCAATATCCTGCTACAGGAACTGAAACTGAAAGAAGCACAGGAGGATTTAATACTGCTAAATATGATAAATATTAAATATTATAGACGCAGAGTCCCTGTGGGCTGTTCTAACGATGCAATGTGAATAAAGCACACACTCAAGTCACGATATAAACCCTAAATAGCACGATTAGAAGAAGGCAGTGTTAGAGAAAGTCATTAAACATGCTGCAAGTTCCCTATAGGAATACAATACATATATGTTTTCATTCAATATTCACTGTAACCGCAGAGGAATATTTCAAGTATGGAAATCTCCTGAGGCCTGGACAAAAATAGATTTTTATATTTGTAATACTTTTTTTTTATATGATTCAAAAATCAGGATGTAAAATCATATGGCAAAGATGTTTTGCTATTAGCAGTTAGTACATCGCTTAAAGTATATATATATATATGCACACAATGCACAAATTGGTGTTAATGACATAACATATTGTTATCTTGTAAATACCGGAAACAAATCTAAAATTAAATAAAACCTGCTCTGTTGCCTTTCTTGTAAGGGAAATGGTTGAAAAGCTTATAATAAACATACACTAGGACTCTCATAAATAACTTATGTATAGTACTTTGTGTTTCTGTCCCTTTAGTTCAGTGGTGTATCGAGAGTATTCTAATGTATTCCGTTACAGTGTCTACATACATGTCTTTTCTACTGGGAATGTCATTCTTGTATATGGAGTGTCAAAATGGTGCTCTGACTAAACTAATTCCCGACTTGGGATAAATATGGGATAAATAAAGTATACACATCTGCCTAACTATCCATCTAAACAAAACGTCCTTATGGAAAGAAGTAACACAACAAATCTCTCTATACATGTTCCTCCCTCACTGCCTTCAAATGGGTTTTCCTGCATTCCCCCCCATTTTGCAAAGTCAGAAGTCTTGGTCCCGCCCCCTGTGTGTTACATCACTAAAAAGACCAGGATGTGCTTTCTGCAGCACATCAGGGCTCACAGTGTAAGAACATACTGTATGCAGGGAATTATGGGATGTATTTGACTGATAAATAAGAGATTAGGTGAGATAAAAGACCCACAGAGTAACAGAGACACAATCGAACACTCTAAAAAATGTATATTGAGTCACATAGACACCAATAGCTCCAAAGTATTATTATTACATTTGATTAAAAACAGCATCAGTTATAGCCACTAGAGGTCTATGCATGTATATGAACAAGGGTGTGTACGTTTGTACAAATGTATATTTGTGAAATCATCCCTCGCTTTTATTCGACCAGTGTCAAACAATACTTGGGTCATTGCTTCATAATCAGCTTTACTTTAACTCTAAATATATTACTGCTTACATTTTACTTTTCATTTTATTACATTTGTTGGTATTTCAGTAAATGTTTAGCTTTTTCTTGTTTTCTCTGTTGTGATTGTGATTTTTTGATTCTACAAATGTATATGATACCCTATATTAATATTCTAACAATCTATTTAAGGACAAATGATAGTGTACTTTTGGGGACATAATAAAACAAGACAGTATTGGCCTCTGGAGAAGCTTTACTGGCATTCAAGGAAATATGTCAAACTAGGAAATAAATCTAATTAAATTCTCTTTTGAACTCAATACAAAAACTATTATGGATATTTTTAAGATAGATATAATATTGTGAAGTCAGATAAAGTCACCATTGATTCCTGTGAGGAGAACTAAAGGTTTAGTTCTGAACTATTATAAGAAGGAATATAATGAAGTACGAATGAGATGGACATCAGAGGAATAAAAAGAGAACATGAATCCAGTTTCTCAAAGAAGGAAGATGAACGGCATAGGAAGAGATCCATTAAGCTCAACAGACGCATAAGTCATGATATTAAAGAGTTATTATATAGGATGATATGTATTATATATATTAAGGCGCAGTACATTAGTAGAGTATAATGTGAAACCAAGTATTGACATAAAACTCAGACACATTTTAAAGGATAATTATAATCAGAATTATACATAAAAGGAAGCCAAATGATCAGGACTACAGGACTGTCTCAGAAAATTAGAATATTGTGATAAAGTTCTTTATTTTCTGTAATGCAATTAAAAAAACAAAAATGTCATACATTCTGGATTCATTACAAATCAACTGAAATATTGCAAGCCTTTTATTATTTTAATATTGCTGATTATGGCATACAGCTTAAGAAAACTCAAATATCCTATCTCTAAATATTAGAATATCATGAAAAAGTATACTAGTAGGGTGTTCAACGAATCACTTGAATCGTCTAATTAACTCGAAACACCTGCAAGGGTTTCCTGAGCCTTGAAAAACACTCAGCTTGGTTCAGTAAACTAAATCACAAGTATGGGGAAGACTGCTGATCTGACTGCTGTCCAGAGGACCGTCATTGACACCCTCCATCAGGAGGGTAAGACACAAAAAGAAATTTCTCAAAGAGCAAGCTGTTCACAGAGTGCAGTTTCAAAGCACATCCACAAAAAGTCTGTTGGAAGGGGGAAATGTGGCAGGAAACGCTGCACAACCAAGAGAGATGACCGCAGCCTTAACAGCATTGTGAAGAAGAGTCGCTTCCAGAATT
>NW_011352149.1:23485-24695 GCF_000735185.1 Notothenia coriiceps
GTCACGTTCTTGAGAAACACATGAATTTGTGAAAGAAGCATTCCTGGAGGCTGCCGACGCGCTTTTGGGGGACAGTAAAAATAACAGTAGCATTTCAACAGGTTTTTGATATAATAAAAACTCAAGTTAGATACCGTTATTAATCAGCAGTAAGTTTTAGTTTGTTTGAACTTATTCATTATAATTATTGTACAAAATGGTATAAGAATGCAAACATTAAGATATGTTCTGTTTAAATTGATTATAGTCTATTATCAATGGAGGTTAAGAAACTAATGTTGCTTGCAACCTATTTTAAAGGAATTTCTTTTTATACTTTACTAAAATGCAACACAAAAAGGGTTTGATTCTATTCATTTTGTCTTTTTTATTGCACTTTGGCAGCAGATTCCTGTGTAGCTTCAGATCTGAGTTGTCTTATTAGTAAGCCTAGTTTATACTTTTGTAGCAACACTATTTTTATATAATGGCAAAGAAAGGGTTCAGAGTCTTTTCTTTTTTCCCTGTGTCATATGTGGCAGGCCGCAGCACTGTTCAATGTTTCTTGAAAACATTACCACTGTAGTATGTCACGTGTGAATAAACTCCAACTCTGTATCAACAACACTGTTGTGTAACTTCAGTTAAATACTTGTATGTGTGTAGATTAGAAAGAGGTAAGATAAAGGATCTGCAGTATTTTATGAAGTATTAATCGTACGAAGGTCAGTTTTATACAAGTAGAAGTGTGTATTTACCTGGTAGTTGGCTTTCAGTAATGGCTACGCCTCTCTATTTGGACTGGTAGATCTCGGCAGACTGGCGACTTTAAAAGTAGCTCTCGGTTCAAAAAAGGTTGGGCACCCCTAATCTAACGGGTTCGTTTTCCACAGACCATATTTCGAGCTATTTTCCAAAACCCTATGGAGAAATCCCATTGCTTTTGTGTCGAGGGACCCCGAGCGCAGCTTACTTCCGGGTTTTAGGACGTGTCACTGCACCTCTATAACACACATGCATAAACTNCAGTAATGGCTACGCCTCTCTATTTGGAATGGTAGATCTCGGCAGACTGGCAACTTTAAAAGTAGCTCTCGGTTCAAAAAAGGTTGGGCACCCATGGACTAGATAGTTAATGGTTAGTTAATGAGGAGTTCCTGAGTGACTGCAATTGAAGAACTGATGGATAGTTACTGGTAAACAGACTGGGGGGGTACTGTATTAATGAATG
>NW_011352149.1:24907-28155 GCF_000735185.1 Notothenia coriiceps
TTAGTACTTTTACTTTGAAGCTTCACAGGAAGTGGTTAGTTTGTGCAATCGTGTGCAAATGAGCAGTGGTAGGAAGTACATTTACCCAAGTTCAACTTTGAAATACTTGTACTTATTTAAATGTAATGCTATACCTTTTACTTTTACTCCATTACATTTAAATGGGAAATAAGGTATGTTATACTCCAAAACACGTGATCAACTTTTAAGATATGCATCTCTAAAAATTAAACTAGTGGACTAACTGTTTATGGTACCACAAAGTAAAATGATACAATATATTACAAACAGTTATTGTGTGTATCAGAACTGTGTTTGTTTAAAAGGCAGCTTGATGCAACAATATTAAAAATTTCATAATTGCTGTTCTGTACTTTTACTTAAAAATGTAGGACTTTTACATGTAATGAAGTATTTTGACGTTGATATATTGCTTCTATACTTAAGTAAAGGATATGAGTACTTCTTCCACCTCTGCTGGTAACTGTAATCCAGTAATTTCATATGGTTCTGAAGTGGGCCTTTTAAGCATAACGGGTATAATTTGATGCCAATACTTGTGTACTTTTGTAAGATTTTGATAGCAGGATTTTTACTTGACTTTACCATAGGTCTAAAACAAGTTTGTTTTACTAAACACTGACTGATATATGTTTAACATGGATATACACAAATCTAGGAAACAGAGCCGAGATGACAGAGGTAATTTGAAACGTTATGTGAAAATGTTTCCTGCCCTCTGAGATCTGACCTGAGAGGGAAAGGTCTCATGACTTTCTGCCATGGTGTGCACATTACCAGCTCACTGCAGCAGTTTAACCCTCGAGTCGCTTCAAAACTAAAGTTGCTTTGAAAATAAAAGTTAGTTAAATCTTTTAATCAATCCTGATCACCAAATCATTTACAATTTTCAGATTTTTAACGCTTACTTTAACACGCTAGTGGGATTAATTTCACAGTCTGGGATATGTCAATGCTTAAAGCTGACTGAATTGGCTGAATTTGTTTTTTGTGAATGAAATAAAACAAAAACACATGTAGCTCCATATGGCAAAATCACTGGAGAAAGATTATAAAAAAGACAAACATTTTTTAATTGGGAAATGTTTCTGCTTATGGGTCTGTGAGTTATTGTAAGCGAACAAATTTAATCTTTTGATAACGACATAGACTTTACAATGTAATCATTAAACAAAGTGCATAGATGCATAAACAAAATGTTATTTCAACATGTATATAATTTAGACCGGCATGCGCAACAGGAAACAACTCTGATTAACATCACAGTTACAGTTTAGATACACAGATTTTATGATTTTATGACTTTCCGGAAATCGGGTGGCTTTCACTGAGTGGCAAGTGAAAGTAAAAGTTAACAGCAGAATCACTTCTCTGAATCCACCCTTTTTTAATCTAATCTAACACAAGCGTGAAACACAGGCTCAAAATCAATTTAACAGGAAGTGTCACTACTGTGCTGTACTGCTTTATATTTGATTTCGGTTGAGTCTTCATAGATGAAACAGATTTAATTTGAAAAGAGTTGAGACACAGATGATTAATCCACACAAGTTTATACATGTCATAAATTCTTCATAATAATGACTTTGATCATTGGCTAAACAATGGTAGCCATTTTATAAGAGCAGACGTCATTACATTTGCAATTAAAAGATGCAGCACCTTCTTAAGCTTCATGTGATATCTGAATTTATTTTGAGTCACTATCAGGGGCTGCGGATAAGCCTGTGCCATCAGTCAGAGGAGGTCATTTTAAATGTTTAATCTCAATGTTGTTTAATTTCTACTTCTATATTTTAATACGGTCACTTTTCCAAGAAAACATAGTGTACTTATGTGTTATTCGTAGGGGTGTAACGATTCACAGAATTCACGGTTCGGTACGTACCTCGGTTTGGGGGTCACGGTTAGGGTTGGGAACTGAAACTCGGTTCCAGATGAGAACCGATAAGAAAATGCCGGGTACCCATACAAAATACACAATTTCAGTTCTGCTTAACGGTTCCTAAACGCGGTAGACCCTATATTCCACCGGGTCCGTCTGCGCCGCGGCACTGCGGTGACCCGGTGGAATACAGGGTAGGAGGACCCGGCCATCTGTGTGTTCTGGAGAATCAAAGAATGGCCGGTCATCAGCAGGCCATTGACGGCTGGCTCTGATCGCTGACGTCCGGCACCGCCCTTAATTTTTAAAAACTGCATCATGTAAGTTGCGCTGACAGGCGACAGAGGTCCACAGTTGCCCCGCAGTGAGGCTTCCCCCGCCCTCCAGTAGACAGTTCACAAGCTCAGTCACTTCATAACACCAAAGACGCTCTGAAGTGAGGCTCCACTACACTAAAAAAGAAAAAGACAAGGCACAGTGTAATGCCTATTAATAGCTTGCCACAGGCATAGCTCAGTTAAGATAAAGCACAGCTATTGTGTAATACATTTGTATTGCATGTATATTTTTTTATTTGTAAAAATGTCAGTTAAAGCTTAAAAGAATAAAGATATTTTTGTTATCTAAACGTTTGACCTCTTTTACAATTTTGCTAAGTCGAAACGGGGAAACTCGATAAAGAACCGGATTCTTGATAATCGGCCAATACATAAATTTCAAAACCGATACCCACCTTAGTCACGGGTTCGTACCGGTTCAATACAACAAGAGTTACAAGCAAAAAACAGTCCCAAATGCATCAATTCCAGGTTTCTTTAGTTTTAGTTTTGCACAAGTTCAGCCTAGTACAAATAAGGAACTCTAACTTTTGGAATACATTAACTGTCATTACACAGTGAAAAACAAACCACCTATAAGTAATCTAGCTAATCAGCACGAAACCGCTTCCATTCATTTTGTTCATTCTACCAGAATGTTGTTTGTATATTATATGAGGTTAATAACCCAAGATGTCTCTTTTGAAATGAACAGGATATCGCATTGTGTTGGTTACTTTCGTGCAGTTGTATATTGTCTTAAGTTAATTTGGCGTGTTCCTATTTATGACATGCTTTTATCTTTGAAGGAGAACACAGTACGCTGTTGAACAGGAATATGAATCTATATGCTTGGAAACAAAACAGTGGAATAGGAGATTTAACGAGAGAAAGTAATCGTATCTACATAATAAAGAAGCAAAGTAAAACGTAATGGTTAAGTGTTCGACCCCCGAAAAGGCGCACAAGGCGTCTAATGTTGATATTGAAATTGTCAATAAATTTATTTGGAAAAAAAACGGACA
>NW_011352149.1:28189-53497 GCF_000735185.1 Notothenia coriiceps
ATTGTTTTGCAAGACATTATTGGGGTCATAGTCTCAGTCTCAACATAGGTGACCTTGTCATGTGATATGCTACTGTACGAAGGACCACATTACTTGAACAACAACATAGCATTGCAGATGAACATAAAAAATCCAGGGGTTCATATAATAGACACTATCACTGACCAAGCCTTGTAACAAATAGGCCACACATTGATCAGGATGGTAACACCTTTGCCTCTTTTTGAGCCAGAAAAAAACATTGTATGCATATTCATGAATGTGTGTGTGCATTAAAACTTACCGTAGTGTGCTTGGAAGGCTTGGGGCTTCACTACCTGGCTGCAGTGGCTGCACATCACCAGGTAGAAGTCGTCCTGTGCAGGACACTGGCCAAATATGTGCATGTCTGTACAAACAGGAAGAGAATCAACCAGAAGTCAAGGAGAGGAACATAAAATAGACATTCACCTGGTGCTCCAGTTGGCAGCAGACTGACTCAACATTCAAACATCCATAATATGTTGTAATAATCCATGATATGTTGTCATAACACTTTAATAGCTCAAGATAAGGGGAGTCAAGTTTGATGGTATATTGGTTGCTAAACATGAGAATGAAAATTGGTTACATCGTTATGTTGCAAAACACACACATGGAAACACGTCACCATATTAGGAACATTACAAACTAAAGAGCAGCTCACTCGTGGTAAGGCAAAGTCACCACATGCAAATCCAGATCGCTCCCAAGTGTGAGTCCCCATTCATCATAGAGAGAGTCCTGATGATAAGGAGCTGGAAACGGGCTGAGCGAGCAATCCCAAGGTTACTCTCTGTCAAAGAACTAACGTCCCTCCAAGAAGTAAACAAACACAGCACATCCAGGATGTACTGTGTGAAGCAGAGAGTGGATGACTTGGATTTAGGATCTTTTTTATGTTTCCTGTATTGTTCTTCTACTGGGTAACTTCTTCTTTTCCTTTCATCTTCCCAATGTCATTTAAAAAATAATCCAGCATATTACAACTCTATGAAGAATAAATAATAATATATGTAGTAGTACACTATTGTTGTCGTATTTAAGATTCAAATCTAACAAAGTGTTTGTCTTAACAATAGGGTTGGGAACCGAAACTCGGTTCCAGATGAGAACCGATAGGAAAATGCCGGGTACCGGGTAGCGGGTACCCATACAAAATACACAATTTTGGTTCTGCTTAACGGTTCCTAAACACGGTAGACCCTGTATTCCACCGGGTCCGTCTGCGTCGCGGGTCCGTCTGCGCCTCGGCGACCCGGTGGAATACAGGGCAGACTGGCCATCTGTGTGTTCTGGAGAATCACAGAACGGCCAGTCGACGGCCGGCTCGGTACACTGACGGCCGGCACCGCCCTTCATTTTTTTTAAACGGCATCATGTAAGTTGCGCTGACAGGCGACAGAGGTTCACAGTTGCCCCGCAGCGAAGTTCCCCCCGCCCTCCCGTAGACAGTTCAAGAGCTCAGTCACCTCATAACACCAAAGATGGATCACGGTAAATGCTCTGAAGTGAGGCTCCACTACACTACAAAAAAGACAATGGAAAGTATAATGCCTGTTAATAGCTTGCCACAGGCATAGCTCAGTTAAGATAAAGCACAGCTATTGTGTAATACATTTGTATTGCATGTATATTTTTTTATTTGTAAAAATGTCAGTTAAAGCTTAAAAGAATAAAGATATTTTTGTTATCTAAACGTTTGACCTCTTTCTTTTACAATTTTGGAATCGAAACGGGGAATCGATAAGAACTGGAATCGATAAGCAGAATCGGAATTGATACATTTCAAACGATACACATCCCTACTTAACATTTAAACGAATACTGTAATATTATAAAATAAAACCTCACAAAAAAGAGCGGCAACAATTTGTACATTTGGCAAATTAGTTAAAAATCTGAAATGTTGATAATAGCTAAATTGTTGAAATAGTGCCATTTTATGTGACCGTCACTTTGGGCTTTAGGAAGTTGTTATAGACAAATCTTACTTTATAGAACAACAAACATACAAAAAAAGCAAACAATAATTAAGAGAACAGATCATTGATAATGAAAATAATAATTTGGTGCAGACTTGCAATTAAAAGAGGGATACTGGTTTTCTTTGAAGTCTGTCAACTTGTAAAAATTGCATCCATCAATCCAGTAATAAGGTCATGCTTTCATGACTCATAAAGAGTCCTCCCCTTAAAGCAGCTTATGATTAACACAAGAAGACCTTATGGAGTAGAAATCTAAATGCAGATACCAAGTCAAGTCTAGATTCAAAAATAAATAAAGCCAAACCGGAAGAAATGCCTGATTATAGGGAGGGTGTAATGGATGTATATCTCTCATAGGGCCAGTGAGAACGTCCAACTTTCAGGCACACAATCATAAAGAAAGTTCCATAGGAAACAAATGGCATGTCTCCGTCTCCAGCCCACCAACTGAATGAGAGAAAACCAACACTCTTCACGAGCCACTCTAAAAAAGGCAAATCAGAGGGAAGTGCCGCTCCTCACCAGAATGTGATCAAAATGTACCCTGGCGCAGAGTACCAGAAACCACCTAATTAAGGAGTCTAATTAAGAGATTGCCTGGGGCGTTATGATGAGATGCGCAGAAGACGGGATACAAGAGGAGAGGAGTGGAGTCCCTCTTCAATATGTACTCTGCAAGGCCGTCAAGGGTTCTCCGAGACCACAAGACCGTAAGGGATGAGGGCCATTAGGCAAAGGCCATTAAACAGGGCCTACCTGGAGGAGTTCCCTCTCAGGGAGGTCAGTGGCAGTCTTGTTTGGATGAATTGACAAGCCTGATGCTCTTTAAAGCATGTCAATTGTCTAAAGCCACTCTGCTAAGTGTCTCCTTTAACAGCAGTGGAGCGAAAAGACTCATTTTCACAGCGGCTGGGGTCTGCCAAGAAGAAAAGGCAAACGTCTTCACTTAATAGACAAAGGCGTGTCAATTATATGGAACTTGAGTAGGGAAGCATGCTACTGATGGGCACAAACAAGGGTCTAACAACCAGACAAAGAGAAGAAGTTCAGTCATTTGATGGCAGTGATTGGATATCTTTCCTTATAAGACTGTTTCCATCAATCTCTCTGCGAGCCATTCTGCTGCACCCCTAGCTAATTTAAGTTATAAAGAGATATTACACATATAAAATCAATAACTTCCCGTGTATTCTCCATATAAACGTTCACCTTCTCTCAAAATGTTTATTGAAACAGGCCAAGAACTGCAGGGTCCAACCACTTTCTCTTGCAGGATCAATAGCAAGGTCAAACGACACTCATTCCCAAACTGCTGCTGGTGTTGGAGAGTTCTCCAAAAACGGGCTGCTCTACTATAAAAAAAGTGCACTCTGCATTCAACGCACTGGCACAGGCTGAACTGTACCGCTGAAATGGCCTGACTTGAAAAGTGGTCCAACTACGCCACTGTGTCTGCCCCATTCTCAATCTCCATTTTCTCTTCTTTTGCGAGGAGAGGATGAAAAGGATGGAGAAAGAAAGTCACCGTGGAAAGACAAAGAAGAGACAGAACAACCAAATGGAGCCGAGAAAAAGCAGAGTCGAGAAAGAGCACAGTAGAGAGAGAGAGCAGAGAAGCAGGCCGAGGCGTCAGCGAGACAAAGAGAGTGAGCAGAGGACCTGCACTCTAGGAGGAGAAAGAGAGCCTGTGAGCACGAGACAGAGGAAGAGAGTGAGCCTCCAGTTAATCTCAGCATCCTCATCCATGGCAGTGATGAATGATCTAGGTGGAACAGTATCAGCTCTGGCTGCTTCTGAGCAGCACACACGCTGGCTGAATCTGACCTGTAGCTGACACTGGCACTACATTTCCCAGCTTCCCTCACTGTGACGGCACCACTCTCGCATTCAGAGGATGAGTGAATGCGTCCGTCATTATTTGCCATGCATTGTTGAAATGTGTTAATCATCTATGTGTGCTAGGATAGTGGTCACACCACAGGAGGAATCTGGTGGTGAGTCATGGCAGGAGGTGTAACCATCCACTTGTAATACCGCTACCAAGCACACACACACAGACTCACAGAATAATTCTATGAACACACATTTCAGCCGCAAGATGTGCTGACCAGCCCCATGACACTAATAACAGACGCTTCAACATAACAGAGACATGATATCAGACGATTAAACGTCAACAGCCTTACTCTAAAATGCAGTTCATGACTGAAATACAATAAACGTATCTAATGCTCCAACTAACAATCCGAGGTGATGATTTTAAATGTCCCGTTAGGTCTAAAGCCTTAATCAGGTTGAAATGAAATTGAAAGAAACAGGAAGGAGCAGCATGTTGGAATTGAACACATTTCTTTTCAGCGATTAATCATTTATCAAAAGGAGTTGGTTATACATTTTTCAAGCCATCGATTAGTTAACTAATTGTTGATCTTATCCGATTCAATTCTTGACAGCGTTTCTTTTGAACAAAGCAGACAGCTTTCTTTAGGTGACTCACCACTTCTTCTCATCCAGTGCCTTGTATCTCACCCTATTTTTTTTTTAAATGTTGTGTTACATATTAAAGATGTATTCTCTTGCCATTAGGAACCTTTAGGACAAGTTATTGACACTGCGCAATGGTCTTACTTAGTGTATGCACATAGACCGCATTGTTGACTCGTGCAAATGCAACATTAGATAAATGAAGGAGCCTGCAATTAACCCTTTCCTTTAGAGCACCGTGTGGAAAGGAGAAGAAGAAAAAAAAAATAAAAAATCTGGACACACTGATGATGTTAAGTGTTCCTGTGATCAAAGGGAAATGTGTCATTTTTCGTGATGGTCAATACTCATTGAGATTTAACGTCAGGCAGAGATCCTGTTTGTGCAAATGCCTTCAAAGAAAGGCATGAAAAAGAAACAAGAAACCTGACACAATGCTGGAGAAATCTGTGTCCAAAAGTGACCAAAAGCTGACAAATGTTGTGTCAATTATTCAAACCTAAATGATCGGTTTGTTGTTGACTGTCGAATGAATGACTGTGTTGAAGCATCTGAGGATGATAATCCTGGTTTTGCTAAATAAGTGCCATATTTCTCTGCCAAATTAGTATTATTATTATTATTATTATTATTATTATTATACACAAACAGATGTATATTTACTGTGCGTTTAGTTCGGAAATACAGCTTTTTTGAAAAGTGCTATGTTATTCTAGAGGTTCTATTAGCTGCAATGACTGCCCCATAAAAGCAAAGTCACACTTGATGCGTCCTGCTCGTGTCCTTGAGACAATAGGTTTTTCTGAAAATGTGATTAAAAGTAGCTCTGAACACAAGAGGACAGTGCAAGTCATTAAAAAGCTATGTTTCAAAACCCAAACGCTGTTGTTACGCTGTTTGTCTTTCATTCATTTATTAAATTCTAAGTTGGAGGAACAGGTTTTTTAACTCATCCCCTCAACTTGCTCATTCTGATGTCAATCACTGACAAATTGTGCATGAACACTGATATATAATTAAACAAGATGCCAGTTTCTTGTTATAACAATTGACCTTTGTAGTGATGTTCATTCTAAACCCAGGCCGCATGACAGATCTGCTAACATTAAACAAGGCGTTTCCAAAAATTAAAACTGCAGTTCTAACTGCTCTGAAACATCACCGTGGCTCAGGATCCAGATTAGTGTATCTGACAATATGTGTTTCATCACCTATGTCAAATGATTTCTCTTTATTCTGCCATGTCTGAACGTTTCCTGTTATCAATAAAACAAACCATACTACAGAAATCTAAAATAGTTTGAATACTAAGATAACGTGAGCTTATTTTAATAGCTTACTAGTTTACAATTATCCAATGACTTTTTTTTCTGATCAGAGTAGTCTGATATACTTGTTTAATTCATTGTGATGATGAACTTGTTCATATATCAGTCCTGAATAATTCATACATTTACACAAAATGCTGGTTTGGGAGAAAGTGCACAGTAAACATTTTAGAAGTTATCTTAAATTTAGCACGTGGTAATTTTTCACTACACTATTTATGTAAGTATGTGTTAAAAATGTACGTTTGGTCATATTTGGGTGTCAAATAGAAGCAAGCCATAAAGCACATTTATACAATTTAAATAGAGCTCTGAATAGGAGTAAAAATAAACAATCGCTGTTTTAACAGTTACATTTTTATTTAGGGCTTTTTGTTTGAAATAAAAAATTCATTCAAGGAACTTTAGAAATATACTATACTTTTTAATAATTTACTACCTAAATATGTGTATGGCAGCAAAGAGTTATGGTGGATGTTTTCATGTTTAAAAAAGTCAGACATGTGGGAGATAAACAATAAAGTTCATTCAATGCATTCTCCAACAGAATATGACATTATTATTAAATATTTTGTCATCGAACCATTAACAGTGAGTTTAAGTTGTTAACCGTTAAGTTATTTTATGGACACATGTACATGTCAACTGTCACACGAAAAAGATACGTTTCCTCCTTTGTATCCGGCTGTGCAGAAAGATCGTCATTTACAGTAGGTTCACATGTTGGCTTAGCGACGCGTGTAAAGTGCTTGAATCTATGTGTATGTGTGTAAACCTCCAGAACCAAAATACACCTTTGGCCCTAGAGAGAGAAAAACACTCACCTTCTCTGCACAAACGCATGGCTTCTCGATTTTTCCCGAAGTCTTTGAAACTTTCCTCCGATTCAGCACCTGAAAAAACGAGGCGATCCGACACACAGACAAATAAATAGTTGCACTTGCTTGCCTGCTCGTGCTGTTGCTACCAGTAGCGTTTCTTCATATTCCACCAAAAACTGCATGCACTCGGCCAAAAAAGGGACAGGACTGGCAACTGTCTGCGCGCTAACTCGCTTCCTCGCACACATTCGGGGCTGCTAGGAAACTCACCGTCGTAGCCGTGGAGTTTGACGGCGTCGACCCAGTTGCTCCAAGGCTGTCCCAGCATTATTTCTGGACTAGGCAAGGATCTCCGCTCCGCAACAGTCGCCATTGCTGTGGAGCCTTCTCCCCGCTGGATCTGCTGCTGCTTCAGCTGCTGCCTGGCCGCTCGGCGCTGCTCCCCCCTGACGTCATCCTCGGCCCTTTCCGACATTCTTTCCGCTACAATGTAACAACACGAGAGTCAGTGATGGTCGCGATCGGGATAGGAGGACTTTTTCACTGATTGACACGGGCAAAAACAGCGTGTTTTATATGTCCCCGCCCCTCAGAAAACACAAAAGCTCTATGTTGATCATTTAACAGGCTACAGAGCTCTCATACAACACATGACATATGCTGGCAGTTTACTGAGGGTTGTAGGGTTTCCTGGCTAGTTTGGCCTAATTGAATGTACATGCAAATTGCCTCGTGGTTAACGTTGCTAATTAAATATACATTAATCCTAATTACAAAGATAAACATTAAATATATATATAAAAGACGATATTACATTTAGGTTTTTAAGGTGTGCTCTAAAATAGCCGCTGTACCATTACATCTTCAATAAAACAGTATGTTACTGTATGTCATCTTTTGTTGCATCATAGATGCTTATATTTTTGGAATATTTACAGCAGAGGTGAAAAAATATAGCGTCTCAGTTTGGACATCTTATCAGTAACTGCCTATATACTTCCTAAATAAATAAAAGAACCGACATGTGTGTTGTTGGTCAAAAAATAAGGACTTGATTTCCCTCAATATATATGTGATGGTTTGACACTACTAGATTTACAGTCTGCCCCATGCTTGTGCAAATTCTGAATCATATTTTAAAAAATTAAAAAAGTAAGCATTTGAAATAAAAAAATATATATATATTAGCCATGACAATGCTTGACCAAACGTCACATGTTTGGAGACATTATCTTACAGACTGGTGGACAAATGTGAATAACAACACCTAGGAGCAAAATATTTACAAATCTGATTTTGTCTTCCTGGCTGTCAAATAGCTATTTATATAAATTCAGACTCAAATTATATTTGCTGTCAAAATGTAATTCAAATAATAATGTGACACAAATTAAGATGTATAACAGACCTGAACAGATTCCCTGTGGCTCTTAAACTTCGACAGAGTTAACCACAGCAGAGTTGCCTTTACTTTCACTTTCAAAATGAAGGGGAAAAAAACTTAAATGCAAGGCAATGTAGGCTTTGTATCTTTTCTTTACATCGACAATATGTTTGCATGAGAGCTATGATGAAATAATACTATCCCTAACTTATTATCACTTTCTTTTACAATCTTAAATCATCAGGAGATCAGACATCTGTCAGTCCAACATAAAATAAGGCCCAGTTAAAAAGCTTCCCAGTTTTTTCTGATATCAAAAGGTTATATGAAAAAAAATTAACTTGCTAAAAAACAAATAAAAATGGAAGGAAGGTTAAAATAATACCCGTAAATTGGCACGTACCCTGAAGAGCCTTGAGCAAAATGAACTTCCCCTTTTGTTGCTATTTCAAGTGCACAATTCAGAAACTTGGCTTTGGTCCAACACTTAATATAGAAATACAAATTAAGAAGCTTGTCATTTGCCACTGTCTAACCAAATTCCTTCACCCGTTGATTTAATGCAATATATAGAAGATCTGTGGTATACAAGTAGCTCTGTAGCATTTCAATCATTTGACAAACTGGCCTGGCACCAGTGGATTTGTTACGATGATACAAAACTTTAAAAGCATTTGTCAAGAGGAATATCAAACAAATATGTTCTGCTTCAATGTGTAACTTACCCGTTTATCCAGTGCCACAAAAGGCTAACTGTTCCGTTATCTTGCATAACCTGTACATTAGTAGCATAGACTAGCAAACCATGTAGGGTTATGACCTAGTTATTTGTTATTATTTGACCGTCTTCATGAGTGGTACTAACAATCTAACGGTTTTATTCAACAGCCTCTTTCTAGTAATGCGCTCATCAAAGGCATCTTTGTGAGGTTTTCTGTTAATATGCAATTAACGACTAAATGAAAAATCCCTGAACAATATAAAAGCAGTCCAATACAAAAGCCTTACATCGTGCCATTGTGTAGCGCTTGATGTTTGCAGGGATGGTATTGTTGAATTGGATTCCCTATCATTTGAAGAAGGTATCTGTAGTTTGTATACATAGTCAAATAAAAACGTCCAATAAAACAAATTCTTCTTCTGCAGTATGCATGCAACCATATACATCAACAGTGCAACCCAGTGTTTCCCCTACCATTGTCTTGGAGGGGCGCTGCTCCCCGCCAACGGAGCCCCGCGCCCCCCTTGATTTTTTTATTTAATATATATATGTATATAGCACCAAATTGTAACTAATCTATATCTACTGTCACTTTTCACATTGAACATGTGCTCGTTTATGAAATAAACGCTTTCATTTTAAGTTGTGAGTTTAGTGTTTTTGCCCCTAAGAAACACTGATGCATTAATCAATAACAATAATCCACAGCTCCTCTCTCTGCTCCAGAGGATTAAAAAGTATATATCCCCCCCTTCTTGGTGTTCAGACATATCTGTATCAGGGTTTCTGCTAGGATTTTTTCTTGCCGGTCAAATGTCCAGAAATAAGTTATTTTACCGGACATATTTGAAACTTACTTACATGTTTCAATAATAATAATAATAATAATTGTGTAGCAGAGTTTCCATTTGCAGGTAATTACTGGACTATGACTGGATATGCTGATGTTTAAAACTCAGTTACTGGGGCTCTTTTTTATATTGCTTCAGTTTATAATCGTAACGGATCAAAAAGTTGAGATTCATTTTTCAATAAATGATGCGCTTCCACAAACAAAATAATTATTACATTCAAAGAAACTACTTGTAGTAGATAAAGTACATTATTCAAAAGTTTACATGTTAATGTAAACTTTTGAATAATGTACTTTATCTACTACAAGTAGTTTCTTTGAATGTAATAATTATTTTGTTTGTGGAAGCGCATCATTTATTGAAAAATGAANTAAGGCTCGATCTCAGCAAATAGTCCCATCTTTTCCGTGAACTACGGATTCCGTGCTGTTCACTTGATATCAACCAGCAACGCAGCAGTCTTACTTGGCAATACGAACGGAAGGTCAGACTAGGATCCCACGCTAGCAATTCACAACGGAAGCTTCCCGATACGCTTGTTGTAGCTGCGACTAGAGCCTTGAGCGAAAACAACTCTTCGTATCCATTTGCATGGTTGTGTAACACGTGCCTACTGTAACCGCCAAATAAATCTAGTTATTATTCCGCCAGTGTAGTGCTCTCGAGTAGACACCGTCAGCATCGACATAATTTAGGTCCAATGGCGCACTATCTTCGCATCTAGGTCCGTTCATGACCGTACCTCGTCCGCCAGTATGTATCCTATGCGAGTCTTCCACGACGACTAACGTAGGTTAGTACGAACGCTGCCGTGGCCGACAAATCCTGTCAAGGTGCGCACCAGCGGACTTCGACTCGGCAAGTATTGTGGACTGCCTTGCAAGGCGGTCGCATCCTACCGAAGTCGACGTTCGCGGCGTCGCCTTCTGTGCAGCTCGTGTGCGTCGCCACGTATAGCGCGCTTCTACCGACGTGAACGACTACATCTGTATGACGGCACAATCGCGCGCGGACAGTTCCATTGAAGATACGTGAAAAGCATGTGTACTTCGCCGTAGCTATGCGCATTGCAGAAGCGAGGGAGCGTCGCGCAAGAGTCGTAGCAGAAGGCACGCCACTCATCTTCTCCCTGCACTCCGGGGGCGAGGACCAGACGAGGTGCTTCGGTGTTCCTTCAGTCTAGGCAAACACTGCAATAACCCCCCCCTAACACTCCTCTTATTTTTCTGACAAATAAAAGTGAAAAACAGACTCAGTAGTCATTGTTCACCCAAGAGTGTACAGGGTTGTACACCATTTGACGGATTGGACAGCCAATTATCGGTCGTCCCGCGCACCGATTTGCGGACCAAAATTTGAACAGCCAATCTGTGTAAAGTCTCGAGCGATTAATTCGGCCGACGAGTGATTAGATCAAACTATCATCTGTCGCCCGAGCGACGCTTCGACCAAATTGGACAACCAATATTTGATGTCCGAACGGGGCGTAAGAGACAGGCTCTATAGCGGAGCCATGTTGCCCGAACGTCGGCACACCTCCGGGGCCGTCCTGGGAAAGCCAGTGTTCGTTGGAACCCAACGGAGTGCCACGTCGCCGCCGTCCCCGAGAACAGCACAGCAGTGGTACTGCCTAGTTTATATGTAGACCCTCGTCGTGGTCACCGGCGAGAGTGGTCTCAAAAAAGAGTGTCGAGCGTGCGCGCAGACAGGAGTGATCGCTGGATGTGTGCCCCCCGCCGCACGCAACAGCGAAACGGCGCCCCCCCCCCGACTTGAGCTGGTTGTTGGTTAGTGACTTAGAGGGCTGGTCTGTGTGTTCTTCGCCAAACTAACCGAGTCTCGAACATGACCGTATACTAAGCAACCGACTGCGGAGGGCAGCTTCCGCATTTTCACTTGTAACGAGATGAAAACGTCGCATCTAGGCGTCTCTTTTCGATGTGCGAAACGAGTGTGTTACGTCAAGCAGTTTAGCACTGCAGTGGGGTAAGTTTCACTTGCGCCGTCTTCGAAACTTTCGCCGTGCGTGCGGCGACACCATCCACCGCACTACCTGTCTACCTTCTCGGTCCAGACTAGTCGTCTCCTATGCGGACGATCAAACGGAGAGGGGGGGAGGTTGTCAAGTTACCCTATAGTCCCTTTGTGAGGACAGGGGAGGTCTTCGATGCGATACAGAAGGCGCGAGGGTAGTCTCGACCGTACTTGAAGGACAACTTTCTGCCGATAAGAGGCCCCAAGGAGTCCCCTTCTTTTCTGTCCACGACCTACACAAGTGCTTTTTTTTTCCTTTTTTTGTTTTTTTTTTTTTTTTTCTTTGGGCTTGAGTGAAAGGCGGGTGTTGTGGTGGATAGTCCTGTTGACCAAGCTTGAAGTGGACTTCCTACGTATGAAGGTGCATGGTAGTAAGGCTTTGTGTCCTTATCGAAAGAAGCCTATAAAGGACCGAGGGAGCGAAGAAAACACATTTCCGACCTCGTGATTGTGTCTACTCCCCACCTCTCACACCAAAGTAGCCTGCGACGATAAATGACCGACGAGGTCCCTCCTTCACGAAATGTCTCAAATGTAAGCATAGCGTAGACAGTTTCGGACCCAAAGTATTACTTAATCTTTTTTCGACAGGAGAAGGGAGAGCTCTGTTATCAAAAGACTATCACCTTATTTGAGTCGTCTCTCCGCCTAGAGCGACGTCACTCACCTCTTGACTGTCGAGAGGAGACCGCACATTGTTTAGCGTGTCGGGGAGAGGCAGCTGCGGTCTACGAGCCAACCGCAGTCGACCAGAGCACCCCTTAGGGGGGACCCAGATGGGGTGTCCACTTCAGAGTCTCGCACCAAGTAAGCTGACGTCTTCGACGACAAAATTGGATAACCAAAGATTTGAACGTCTCGAGCGGCCGGTAAGGGAAGGACAGGGTTCTATAGGAGGATGAGCAGTACTGTGGTAATGTCGTATAGAGATCTCTCCGGAAGAGGGGGGGGCGCACAGTACCCTATGTTCATTTTGAGGACAGTAGGGTCCTTGTCACAGAACGCGAGGTAAGGCGCGACGTCCTTGATGACAACTTTTGTCCGTGAAAAAAGGTTTTCCTCCTTTTAGCCCAAAAAATGAGGGGCAATGGAAAGAATTTAGGGTCCCCCTTTTGTCACCCCTCACTTTGGTTAGGAACTAGACAGGTCACAAGTGTAGCTGACGCTAGGTTGTTGTCTTACGAGCCTTAGCCACAAGTGTGTCCACCCACAAAATAATAGTACCGCTTGGACGATAACTGGACCAGCGAGGTCCCTCCTTTCTAGCGAAATGGTGCTGACAAATGGTAGAGCATAGTCGTAGACAGTTTCGGACCAAAAAGTAGTAACTTAAAACTTCTTCTCGACAGGAGAAGGTGAGGATCTATTACCTATAGACTCTCCCTTCTCCCGTGTCGAAAGAAGTTAATACTACTTTGGGTCCGAAACTGTCTACGCTAGCTCTTACATCTGAGACATTCTCTGAAGGAGGACCTCGCTCGGTCGTTATCGTCCAGCAGTTGTCATTTCTGTGTAGGGACCACTTGTGTAAGGTCGGTAGACAAACTAGCAGTCGTACACCTTTACTTGTCTAGTTGCCTACCCAGAGTGAGGGGCAAAAAGGGGGCCAAATCTTTTCATTGCCTACATTTTTTGTGGACTAAAAGGAGGTAAAACCTTTTACGGAAAAAGTTTGTCACTCGAAGGACGTCGCGACTTACCTCGCGTTCTGTGACAAGGACCCTACTGACCTCACAATGTACATTTAGGGTACCGTTGGGACGGCCCCCCTGCCTCTCCGAAGAGACTTCTATACGACATTACCAACAGTACTGCTCATTCTCCGTATAGAGCCCTGTACTCCTTACGCGCTCGAGACCGTACAAATATTGGTTATGCCGAATTTTGTTCGTCCGAAGCGTCGCACTGGGGGAGACCTCTGGAAGTGGACACCCCCATCTGGGTCCCCCTAGGGTGCACTGTCGACTGCGGTTGCTGCTCGTCTGACGCAGTGGCCTCATCCCGACACGCAAACCACTGTGCGTCTACTCCTCGACAGCAAAGAGGTGAGTGACGGCGCTCTCGGCGCGAGACGACCTGACTCAAATAAGTGATAGTCTATTTGCTAACAGACCTCCCCCCTTCGAAAAAGAAGAGTTAAGTAATACTTTGGGGTCCGAAACTGTCATACGCTATGCTTACAGTCAGACATTTCCGAAGGAGGACACTCCGCTCGGGTCATTTATGTTCCAGCAGGCCTCCTTTGTTGTGAGGAGTGGGGAGGAGAACAGTCACGCGGGAGGTACGGAAATTGGTTTTCCTCCTCGGTCCTTTATAGAGCTTGCGAGTAAAGACACAAAGCCCACTACCCCATCGTCACCTTGCATGACAGTAGAAGTCCAACTTCACTTGGTAACAGACTCACTTTGTAAGGTCGTGACGAAAAGAAGGGGAACTCGCCTTGGCCTTTATCGGAGAACAGTTTCCTCGAAGTAGGTCGAAGACGTAACCTCGCGTCTGTATGCGGATCTAAGACCCTCTGTCCTCAAAAGGACCATAGGGTGAAATTGACACCCCCCCCACCAACTCTCCGTTTGACGTCCCGCATATGGAGACGACTAGTCTGGACGAGAGAGGTAGATCATGGTAGTGCCGGGGATGTTGTGTCGCCGCACGCAAACGGCAAGGTTCGTAAGACGGGTAAGTGAAACTTAACCCCAACTGCAGTGCTAAACGCTTGACGTAACACCCCTCGTTTCGCACCGAAAAGAGCGCACGGAGGCGACGTTTCATCTCGTTACAAGATGATAAACTGCGAGCTGCCTCCTGCAGTGGTTCTGTTCAGCTTAGTAGTACGTTGCATGTTCGAGATCGGTAGTTGGCGCAAGAACACACAGACCAGCCCTCTAATACACTAATCCACATCACCAGTCAAAGCGGGGGGGGCAGCGTTCGCTGTGCGTGCGGGCGGCACACATCCCCGGTACGTCTGTGTGGCGACGTGAGACTCTTTTTGAGACTCTCGCCCGGCGTGCACGAGCTCTACAATAAAAACCTAGCAGTACCACTGCCTCGGTGCGTATCTCGGGACGACGGCGACGGGCAACTCCGTTGGGTTCCACACGAACCGGGCTTTCCCGCACGCGCCCCCGGAGGGGTGTGCGACGTTGGGCACACATGCTCCGCATTAGAGACCTGTCTCCTACGGCGTTCGAGACATCAAATAATTGGTGTCGCAATTTTGGTCCCGAAGACGGTCGCTCGGGACTGACAGAGATAGTTGTCTAATCACCGTCGGCCGATTAATCGCTCGAGACTTTACACAATGGCTGTCCAAATTTTGGTCCGAAACGTTGCGCGGACGACCGATAATTGGCTGTCCAATCCGTCAGAATGTGTACAACTCCTCTGTACACTCTGGTAACCATGACTACTGAGTCTGTTTTTCAACCTTTATGTGTCGAAAATAGAGAGAGAGATGTTAGGGGGGGGGTTTTGGGCAGTGTTTGCCGAGACGAAGGAACCACCGAGAGCACCCGTCTGTCCTCGCCCCCACGGAGTTTGAGGGGAAGATGAGTGGCGGCCTTCTGGGACAGGAGACCCCACCCTCCCCCCGCTTCTGCACCCTACCTCGGGGACGTCGCGACTTCCACGCTCGACTGCCAGCACCGACGCCAACAACAGAGAGGCGAACGCCGGGAGAGGCGCGATGCCGGTCCGACCAAAACGACGCTGGGCAACACGGCCACGCCTGTGCGGGACCTTCCGGACTTCGGTCGACTGCACCACCGCTTACAGGCAGGCAAACAAGACGCCGGTAGAAGTACCAAAAGTGTACCCGCACCTACCCCAGCTTGTCGGCAGGCCCGACTAACCTCGTAAGCGCGGGAAGGACCGCACAGCACTGACTGGCGACGACGTCGGTCTCCACCGCGACCTAGACGCAGTGGTGCGACAGTAGGACTGACTCTGTGTCGATGCTGACGCGTCCGTCTCACTCGCGGCAGACCGGGCGGAACGACTAGAGACGGCGGAGTAGGGCCGTTCCACACACCTGGGCCAAATCTGTCGCAGTGTGGCTCAGAGCTCTCGTCGCCTACACAAGCGGCGGCGGCGGACCTTCCGTGGACCACGTGGGCAGGCGACCGCCGTGTAGACCCAGGAGACCCCGCCGGTTGCATCCTCTGGCAGGCCGTTAGTCAACCGGACAAGATGTGGCTTTTGCTGCAGTCCGAGCTAGGTCTCTTCCTCACCGACCCTTCGGGCGTATACATCCAGGACAGTGCTATTACATTAACGACAACCTAGCTATGTAAAAAGACGCTTTAATAACGCTATTTGCTATTAAAGCAACCGTTGTCAAAATTCTGCGTAAAAATCTGTATTCTACTATTATATATTATTATTAAAGTTCATGTAGGAAAGTTTGTAGTCTGAAAAATAAACTTGTAAGTGTAACGTTTACTTACACTTTATTATAATTTATATATTTAATATATTATTATTTTATTTTGTTTATAATTTAATATTATTTAATTAATTAGTGTGTGTTGGTTGCTAGTTATTTAATTTATCTCATCCGACCTTTGTCTCAGAGATAGATATATATATAATATCAATGGATATTATTTATAACTGTGTTAATAGAGGTTCGTTTTTGGGAGGAATTTGTTGTCGAGGTTCACATACCAGGTGACAGTTTCTGGGTCTCGATTGTCCGGGTATAGGGTAGACAGAAAAAGATTTCAAAAGCTGTTCCTTGTGGTTTATAAACGTAACAGCCCGCCCCCGAGAGGTAGAGGTCGACGCACAAACGAAGGTCGACCCTTTGCCTTACCCACCAACACAAAATCCACCAAAATTTACCGCGTCATAACGACGAGAAAAAGCGATGGAAAATAATTGGTTAGCTGTGAGCGGCCGAGTAAGTTCAGGCATCCAAGCGGAGCAACTAACCAAACTTAGGTTTTATGACGGAGTGCCTTCTACTCCAACACAAGCTCTCCCTTCGATGCGTCACACCCCGCATTCAGTGTTGTTACTAGGCCTGTCACGATAATTAATTGTGTTGGACGATAAATCTTTCTGGAAATTATTGCGATAAACGATAATATTGTCGGCACCGTTTTAAGACCATTTTAGACACAATGATAATATATAATAATAATTCAAGTACATCCTTTCAAACATAACTTTTTATTGAACATTCAACATTGCAAATGAAATGTGAAATAATATTAAAATATATAAATTATATATAATAAATAAAACAAATTAATTAAATTATAATAAATTAATTAAATCACACACAACCAAAACAATAAATTAAATAGAGTCAGGCTGGAAAGCAGAGCTCTCTCATATATATATAAAAATAAATAAATAAATATGAGCACACATTATCTCACAAGCCAAAAAAAACCTCCTTAAAACAACAGTCAAGTGTACAGTCCACTGTCAAAGACCCAGATGCCTCAACAGGCCATATCCAAATCTGTTTTTCTAAGTTTTCGAGCAAGGAACACCAACATGTTTGCATTGTCGGGCGGGGGCTCTCCATCTCCAGCTGCCGTGTTTGCTCCCAGCTGGGAAAACGGAATGGGGTGGTTGTGTTTTAGGTGGTTTAAAATGCGTGGTATTGCCTGCTTTTGTCGCTACCTTTTTTAAACCAATGCGACACACCGCCCGGCTCATTCAAGTCCGTAGGTTCGCCTCGTTGATTTGGTTTGAATCCAAAATACTGCCACACCGGAGAATCGAGATGTGTAGTTAGGTTTTGTAACCAATTCCATTTCACTTTCAATTCCCCGCGAGTAAGTCACACGTTGTCTCCCGCTTGTCGCTATATTATTAATTTGGCTGCTACGCTGCTGCACGTGCAAGCGGAGTGTCCTGACCTGGCTGTGTGTCAGCCCCGCCCCTCACAGCACGCCTGGCAGCCACAGCGCTCCAGGCTAAAATGCTGGTCACATCTTTATGTCAACGGCAATTTATCGAGCTCAGAAAAGTTATCGAGTCCATTTTTACTTATCGTACAATAAGTCAATTTATCGATTATCGCGACAGGCCTAGCTGTAGCCAATCAGATGTCTCCGTTTTTTTTTTATTGTCAGCCAATCACAAGCGAATGGTTTAATGCGTTCACAAGATAGCGTAACATCTTATTAAGTGTTTAATTTATGAATTATTGCTACATTAGGGATGTGAAATCATAGATGTATTGTGTTTGCTAACCAGTTAGCAATATAATTCTTATAGACAACCAAACTCATAAACTAACTAAGCTAACGGTATAGCCATAATATGATCTAACTAAACCTTATCAGTGATTTCACTTGCAAATAGCTAAATATATGCAACAAAATAATTTGCGAAATGTACTAGATTATGTGATCGGACTGCACAATGAATGTATAGTAACTCCTTACCATAACATAACATCCATGGACTGCATACAATAACCACTAGGTAGTTTTGATTCACTTTAAACAATGCTAGCTAACATTACCCAGCTGTTCGATGTAGTACAGAATATATTACACTCATGGATTTAGCTAGCTACACATTTCACATTAGCTGGAGAGTACCTCAAATTACTTTTAAAAATCTTTAGTTGTCATGTTTTTGCTGTTATTTCCGAAGCAGCTAACAAATGTTAGCACATTTTCAGGTCCATGCTGGTCAGAACTCAGAACATCATTCAGGGATTGCCCAATGGACATTTTGGAGACGCAACCAAGCGTTCCATTCCGGGGCTGCACGATATTGACCAAAGATGGTATAAATGTTCAGTTACAGTCAAAGCTACATGTCGTACAAGCACTTTTCTTTTAACAGATATAATTTGAAACGACATGATACAGCCAGACTTGAATTACTGGAGTCGGACTCTAGTGCCGATTTTTGGGACTTGTGACTCGACTCGGACTCGCGCACCGATGGACTCGGACTTCAACTCTGACTTTCACATTGACGATGCGACTTGGACCTGGTCTCAAGTAGGGTTGCCAGAAACTGACCATGATCAAAATCGATTATTCGGCAGCCCTGGCGAATAATAATCGATTATTCGACCGACCTGTGATAGACCAACGTCTTTTCGCAGAGCTTGCATTTAACTTCCTTTGGACTTGTAAGTTCGAAGTAGTTCCACGAGGACGAACTATTTTTACCTGCCGCTTTGTTCATCTTTAGTCGCACGTGTGAGGGAGATTTACTATATATTTAGTAAATGCCTTGCCTTTAAGGTAAATGTATTTTTTTATTAATTTATGACTTAATTTAGAAATGCAGTCTTGAAATCAAAAATAGAAAGCTAAAGTCTTCAATTATAAGTAACAAACTGAATATTTGATCCTATTTCCAGATCGTCATATCCTTATATTAAATGTTTTAGTTCTTGTGGGGTTTATGAGAGACAAACCAAGTGTTGTTGATTAGAAGTGATAATAGTTATAGACGTTATTTTTTATTGAAATAAAATCAGGAGTTTACAATAAAGCTACAAACAGAGTACTACAGATGATAGGAACAAGAGGAAGGAGACGTGACGGGAAAATCCTCTCGTGAAGAAATAGGAGAAGGACGTCTTGTGACCTTTGACCCACCTCTCCATGCTCCCTGGTGCGGCCCTTCGGCGTGTCCTCGGGCAGGAAGTAGAGTCTGGCGCTGGCCAGCAGGTGGCGCCGTGTCTGGTCCTCCCACAGCAGAGTCACCTGCACACGAAGAAGAACAACCGCAACATTTACACACTGACGTCCGGGAACCTTGGACGACTGATATCCATGACTTGAGTTTTCAGAAAAGCAGTAAAAGTAATTTATTTAGTGTTTGAAGTCCTTTGAAAAGTTATTCTGTGAACAGAGAACAACATGGAACCTTCAAGCTGATAAAGTACATTATTACACACAGAAAAAAAAGAAGAAGTTACACTTGATAGACCACATTTTTTTTTATCATGTCAGGCTGGGTTAATAGATAAGAGTAACCCAAATGTTGGTGCTAGGTACTTTGGATATTATGTGATACTTGATTAAGCGCCAACATAAAACCTGTGTTTCTGCAATGACACTAAAACTAAACAAAAAAGGTGGCATCCTGAAATTATTATTATTATTTTGCCCAAAAATGTGCAATTTACAGTGGAGAAAACCAAAACTATCATTACAACATATTTGTTTTATTTCTCCGATAACTAAATACATGACTATGAAAATGTTTGATTGTTTGGGTACTATATAATTTGTGATGCCATTTCAGGCAGTACTACAAAAGAATAATTTCCAGGAAATATTATATGTACTATATTACAATGTCAGTAACCTTGAACAATATGTCAGGGAGTGAGATATGCAAAGTTTCTCAGATTTAAAATGATAGTCTACAGCCATGTTAGCATAATGCATTTAATCATGGGCTTTGGCATGGACTTAAGTGGTTTAATATTATAATTAATATTGTTTTTTATAATTACTACAATTATTATCATCATTTCTGGACAAAGCTAATTTTTTGGTAGCCCTTAAAAAACTTCAAGGCCTATTTTGTTCTAGACTGAGAAACAAACACAGCTAACGTTGCTAAAAACATAAAAGATGAAAACACAATCCGATCAAGGACAAAAGAGAAATATGATACTCATTCGGGCTGAATATTGAAGGTCTAATAACAACTTGGGAAAATAACGTTGTGGTCTAAGTATAAATCAGGATAAGGGATGAGGAAACAGGAAAGAAAAACAGGAAGTGTCCGACAGAAAGACAAATATTCGGCCAAAAACAGAAAATCTACGACGTCAGATTGAGCCTGAAAACGCTGAAGGATGGAGAGGAAAAAGAAAACGTTATGCGAGTGTGATCTGAACTGAAGGGAACAGATTGTGCAGGTTTTGAGGTCACATGTTTCTTGGATGAATCACAATGAGATTTCTTGAGGTTTTTTTTGGTTTTATTCATTAACCATGCTCATCCAGAGTCTCGTACTTTGGATAAAACACTCCACTGTTCGGGGTTTACTGCATTTTCTTTCCAATACAATCAAATTTGAAAAAATATTTAAATCTTATGACGAGCAGAGAAAGAGGATTTATGCTTTGAGGAACACACTGAAAGCCATTTCATTCAATATTCATTGTATAAATAAATAAGTGGATACGGAATAAATATGGCTATGAAATATATCCACACAAATAAATAAGGCAATAAATATATAAATGCTAATATAAATGACTCACAAGTTCAGAAAATAATGAAATACAAAGGGAGCAACGTGATCCCTGACATTAACTGAAGGCCAATCTTCAGGGAAATATCATTTGAATATAAGAGATGGAAATCAAGAGCTGTGAAATATGCAAATAATGTGCGTTAGGAAATAAAAATCCCCTGGAATCATAAAAGTAGTTCTATCAAAATCGTTCTTCTAACGTTTTATTAAATATAAGATATTTCTTTAATTATTGCATTGTTTATACTTGAATATTTAGGATCCATTACATAGATGTGTCCTTTAGATTGATCTCAACAAAACTATTTCTTACACCGTGTGTCCTATTTCATAATACTAATATGTTGCATAAGAGAGGAGCATTATAAATAATACATTTATTAAAAAGGGTCTTTGTGCTTGTTTTAACTTTTACTCTTATTTTCTGAAAGCATTTGATTCAGGCATTTAAACAAAGACATTCACTGTCAATAATAGCTGTTCCTATAAAGTACCTTTCATGCAAGATGCAGCCCAAAGTGCTTTACAAAGCAAGATAAGAATACATGAAATCAATAAAAATGTGTACAAAATAAGGAGTAAAATACATACAAGTTATCAAAGCAAAACGGAGCGACTTGGATCACAAAACACTCAAACATCAACAATAATACCACTGAAATATCCAAATTAAAAAGATAGGTTTTACATTTGCTAAAAAAAATTCCAATACTACTAACCTGAAAGCCGTCTCATTAACAGCTTGTGACCTAAATTGACTAAATTTAGCCTTGCCGTGGGATGCAGACTCAATAAAACATACTATTATTCTTCTATAGCGCAGTGTGAGCAGGCAGGAGAGCAGCAGCGTGACCCATTTAGGGTTCTGTTATAGTGTGGGTTACATGAACAAAATGTGCATTAAGATCAACTAATATGTCATGGGTGGTACTACTCGTGTGAAAAACACTAGAATAATGACTGTAGATCAACTCACCCAGGTCCCTCCAAGTCATGCCTCGCTCTTTTTTGGGCAAAAACATTCGCTGTCATTTGATTGGCAGTAAATACAGATTCTGAGATTTTCGCCTATCAGGTGAAAAAATGAAGAATACCGAAGATCTCCGTCCTTTTCTTAATTGTCCTTTTTTAAAATAAGAGTTAAGAACATCACAACTTTCGATATTTGTTTGACGTGCAACTTAAGACATGATAAAAAATGTCTTCCGATTGGCGCCTATTCTTTGAATACAGCGGAAATTGGGCGGGGCAATCATTTCGCCAAGCTGTGATTTATTGCTGCTCTCGGAAAAGCATCTAACTAAAGACACTATCAAGATGCATTATTGGAAGTGTAGTATCCAATGTTTATGGAGCTTGGGAATTCAAGTCAGGGTATCTCTGTGTCTGCCGCTTCAATTCAATTGTTTTAATAATAATATGCCCTTTCCTTACCACAACTTATAAGAGTATCATTCAATGGAGTAATATAATTAATCAAATAAATCAACATCGACATAAAACAACAATACTAGGGGTACATCTTAAGACATGTTTTATAATCTATCGATTTGTTTATTCCCCTTAATAATTAGTAAATGTTTGGAAAACTGTAAGAAAAAAACTACGATTTCCACAAGCCAATGATGACGGTTTCATACTGCCCGTTTTGTCTTAAACCTAAATATATTCACTTTACGATCACACAGAACAAGATAAAGCAATGAATACTCACATTTTAGAGGCTGGAATCAGGTATGTTTAGCATTTTTGCTAAGAACAAAACAAAAAGAAAACTGAAATGGTAAATAGACTAATTGGATAGTCGACTTTTCAGCTCTAAAATAATTACAGAGAGGGGGAAAAAGTACTCCAACTATAAAGTGCCAACAGTATGAAGCCACGTCTTTACTCCACATTGTGACTAGCAGCTAACTTTCGAAATGCTCTAATTGTCCAATTTAAAATCAGCCAAGGTCCGGTTACCACACTACCAAACATAACTGGTTGGACTCCTCAATGAAATGATCCACTAGCATTTATCAAAGAAGCATACAGGTTTTCTGGGCCGCAATCGCAAGTGACTAATAACCACTACTTTAAAACAGCAAAAAACGAACAAGCTAAAAACCACGTATCTGAAAAATATTCTCCTGATAAAGTACATAATGGCTAATGTGTTAGCAATAGCTGCCTGTTCACAAAACCACCACAGCAAAAGCAACCTCACCTTTCGGAAAGAAGTGTTTTTGTCCAGCCAAAGTCCGATTTGAACTCTGTTTTAGCTCTGTTTTTGGTCTCAACCAACTTCTGAAGACACAATCTGTCTTTTTAGCTGTTAAATGCACCATTATGTTCAACAGCTAGTCCATAGTAAAGATAAAGGAGATATAGGAAGTGTACAGTGGCCAAAATCACTCATGACAGCGGTGAGAGTGAACCAAAGCAAGGTAAGGTTTGCAGATCGGAAGACAGAAAACAAAGGGCTGAAATAGGCTAAGAAAGACCTCTTAAACTCTGAGGGGAGCAGCAGAGTCAACTCTTTGTGGGTTTATTAGTATCGTGGCACGTTTGAGCAGGTGATCTCACCTCAGCGATGCACACGGGATCCTGCGGTCCACATCGGATGAAGTAAAACTCGCCGAGCTTCCACACCTGTGCCGGTCCGTCGGGCTGAGGTCTGCTGCTCACCGACTTGTAGAAGGCGTAGCTGCCTCGCTGGCAGGAGGGGGCACCCAACCACTGGAGAGGAAGAGCAGATGATGAGGAGGAAGAGTCAACTGTGCCGCTCTACAGGCACCCATGGCATTATCACAACTTGAGTTTGGCATTTAATAAGCTCTGCAGCACAATCGCACAGCAGAAGGTTGCTGCCATAAATGTTGGAGACAGAAACAACATCTGCAGCCGAGTGGAATCTCAAGAAGACTGAAAAAAAAAAAAAAATGTAGAGACGAGATTTTACAAATCTAACCCTCCATAATGTCGCCAAAACAAAGGGACCATGACTGCTGATAAAACTTGCTGAAGTTCTGTGTGCTAGCTAATTAATGGATTTCATTTATTCAAATTACAAATCAGAATAAGAATTCCTTTACTTGTCTGTCAACGGGGGACATTTACGGCATTAAAACGGCAAAAGTACTGCCCAGATTAAAGTAAAAAGAGCAGTGTTTCCCCTACCATTGTCTTGAAGGGGCGCTGTGCCCCGCCATCGGAGCCCCGCGCCCCCCCCTGAAATTCAAGGTGTTTTTTTCTCTATATTAGGGCTGTACCAGAATATCCGAATATTCGTTCGTTGGAGTACTATTCGGGTTTCAATTACGTTATTCGGATATTCGTTTTGTTCCCGTTTTTTTTCCAAATTAAATTTATTGAAATTTCCAATATCAACATAAGAGCTTGTGCCTTTTCGGGGGTGCTAACACTTAACCATTATCGTTTACTTTCTCCGTCTTTATATGTAGATATTACTTTTCTCCGTTAATCTCCATCACGTTGTTTCCAAAGCAAAGACAACTTCCTGTCAACAGCGCTACCTCTCCTTCAAAATAAAAGCATGTCCATAAATAGGAAGCCAAGCCAAATTACACTTAAGACATATACAACTGCAACGAAAGTAACCAACACAATGCGATATCCTTTTCAATTTCAAAGAACACAAATTGGGTTACATTAACAAATAACTATAAAACAACAATTCTGTAGAATAACAAAATGAATGAAGCGGTTCGCTGCTGATTACTACTTACTTACTACTGTGGTTTGTTTTTCACTGTGTAATACAGTTCATTATTCAAAATGTTAGAGTTCCTTATTTGTATACTGAAACTTGCAAAATAAATAAAAAACCTGGAATTATGCATTTGGGACTTTTTTTTGCTTTCTCTTGTTGTATTGAACCCGTACCGAACCGTGACTAGGGATGGGTATCGTTTGAAATTTATCGATTCCGATTATCGAATCCGGTTCTTATCGATTCCCCGTTTCGATTCCAAAATTGTAAAAGAGGTCAAACGTTTAGATAACAAAAATATCTTTATTCTTTTAAGCTTTTACTGAAATTTTTACAAATAAAAAAATATGCATGCAATACAAATGTATTACACAATAGCTGTGCTTTATTTTAACTGAAAGCTATTAACAGGCATTACACTGGCAAGCTATTAATAGGCGTTACACTGTGCCTTGTCTTTTTTCTTTTTTAGTGTATGGGAGCCTCACTTCAGAGCGTCTTTGGTGTTATGAAAGTGACTGAGCCTGTGAACTGTCTACTGGGAGGGGCCGGGGAAGCTCACTGCGGGGGGCAACTGTGGACCCTCTGTCGCCTGTCAGCGCAACTTACATGATGCAGTTTTTAAAAATTAAGGGCGGTGCCGGACGTCAGCGATCAGAGCCCAGCGTCCAATGGCCTGCTGATGACCGCGGCCATTCTTTGATTCTCCAGAACACACAGGATCTGGCCGGTCCTCCTACCCTGTGTATCCACCGGG
>NW_011352149.1:53542-76935 GCF_000735185.1 Notothenia coriiceps
TTTTGTTGTACTGTTAAACATGTTCCAGTAAAGAAAACAACGGAATTCCTTTTGTCTGAGTTTTTTTTTCTCTCCCGCGGGGGGGGGGTCGAATAATCGATTATTATTCGCCAGGGCTGCCGAATAATCGATTTTGATCATGGTCAGTTACTGGCAACCCTAATATCCACCAAAGGATATGACGCACTTGTTCCAGTGCGTCATATCCTGTGGTGGATATTAGGGTTGCCAAAACTGGCGAACAAGGTGATGTAGTTACTGATAATTTAAGACTTTGGCTTTCCATTTTTTTTTATTTGGTCTGCACTATTTAGATTAGAAACAAATATGTCTCTGTTTAGCTTGTAAGTGAGACTTATTTTAATTTATAATTATACATTAGAATGTTTTTGTTTGGATTTTGTATAAATAATCTGAATCCAACTTTTTTGTCTTACATTTTGTCGAAGTATAAAGTAGCACTATTTGAAGATGCTTTGAATAGTATACATAAAAACTAGAATATTACCTACATTATGAACATTAGGTACTATTCAAAATATGAAGTATGAAAAACAAAAAAGTGATGTCGCTCTGTGGACTCGTAATGAGAGGGAACGTCTCCCCAATATAATCTGGGGAACGCTTTAAGAACATCTATTAATAACCTCGTCACAGGGACACGGCCTCCTTTTTTCACCAAACATCTTCGGCCTCGAACTCAATGTCTTCTTGTTGATCAAAATGTACAAACAGCAACTTCTCTCAGCTTTCTGTGGTCAGATGTGATTGATTTAAATGCTTAATTATTACTGCTATATTCCTCCAAACTACATACATATAAAGATTTCACATGGAGTAAGAAGTATTAAATGTGAATGTGTTTTTGATTAACACAGCTCTGCCGGCTGCAGCTCAGCGTTGAGTGAAAATCCTCCTTTGGGATTGAGACTAATGCATTACCCAAATGTAAATCCTTGATAATGACGTGACTTAAACCAAACTTTCCACATTTTGAACTTAGATATTCCACTGTTGAAGTCTCTATGCTGAGGTTTTGAGTTGCCTGGTAGAAAAATAAGCCTTCTCAAATTGTTTACACAAATAAGTGCTCAGTTTCTTTAAAAAATGGTTTGTTTCTAAAAAAAAGCAAGAGCAAAGCTCTAAGAGATTAAAAAGTTTTAACATACAGGAACAAAACCTATATCTGGAAATTAACATTAGTTGAGACTTTAATTTAATTTTGTGTTGAGCTCATATTACAAAATCATTTTTCCTCCAGGGATGAATAAAGTATTTCTGATTTCGAACAAAGACTGTAGCAGCACTTTTCCATTAGCCACGTTAACTTAAAACTGTATGAATTGTGGTATTGCAACCGCCCAAATTATGATACACGAACAACAAAAACAGATTTTTATTATGTATTTTGTGTATGCAAACAGTACTGATGTACGTGTTCAGTTGCATGTAAAGCAGGGAGTTGAAATCAGATCAATCGGTCACTCATGACGCACGTTAGTGTAAGATGTGAACTGACACACTAAGAGCCACTGATCAACAAAAGACACGGAGCGTTATGGAAGCCATGGACATTTATTATAAAGACACTGGTGCCTCATCGACGAAATGCCATCACTTGCACGGATAGATACAAATAGTATTGTAACATAAAAGGTCTTTAGTACGACCACCATTATGGCTTTTACATATTGTTATAACACCCGTGTTATATATTAACACACCCCATGTTACTCCACTATTACAGCTGTATTTGACCCATGTTACACATGGAAATAGGCTGTTGAATGACTGCTTCCCCTCTGATACAAAAACATTTAAGGGTAAATGAAAGAAGCACATTTCCAAAATGGAGTTTTGTCTGAAGAATGAAGAGTTTATCAGGAGAGCAGAACATCTTCCTTCTCAGACATGTTTCGACTGCACCTTGGCCAATAAATTAAAAAAAGCTCCTCCCTTCTAAATGTAGCACTTCAAATGTGTGGCTTATTTAAAACCAATGCAGTAGCACTTCACTTTTAACCTAATTATACTTGCTGTTTCTTGCTGTTTTGATTAGAGGGTGAAAGGGACAGGCCTTGATTTAGAGCTTGAAATAATGTTTATTCATGACTTTAAAAAGCCACTTTATGTAAAAATCTCCTTGGCCCTTTGCCGTGTTAATGAGCTCCCACCTGGCTGCAGCCCAGAGGAGGAGGAGGAGGAGGAGGAGGAGGAGGGTTTTTGGGGGGGTTGGGCCCTGTTTCTCAGCCTGGAGGACCGAACAGGATCCCGGCTGACAAACTGGAATGGAGGACACGTCAGCAGCTTGACTTTAGACCACAGAAATAAACGAGCTGCAGTTAATTTGGTTTGTGCTACTGTGTGTAAATAATAAGAATCACAGAGTGAAATAATATACTACTAAATGAGGTCATCAATTAAAAGAAGATATATTTATTAGGCATCAACTACAGACATCTCCTGTTTAATTAGTCTTTCAATCGTTATTATTTTATTTAAATTTATTTGATATTTTTATTAGTGATGTCAACTTATATATTGGTATTTTAATCTTTATTACTATCATTTTTTTATTTGATAGGTTTAAAATTCATTTTATTTATTCATTTTCTGTTATGTCTTCCTTTATTTTACAGAGAGAATCCATTATTATTTTAATGTGTTTTTATTATAGCTTTAATCTCCTTGTCTTGAATTGTTATATCATGCTTATTATGCTGCATGTGTACAAACAGACTTTATTGTTTGACCTGAAGTGAATGCCAGCAAATAAGATCTGATGGAGCTGTTTTTAGGACGAGCTTTGAATAGTAGCAGGGCTTTAATGTTGTATTTGGTTGAGGTATAGCCACAGTCATTTCAAATTTATATCTACTTTGAATAAATAATAAGAATCCCTTTTTAATTTTTTTATTTAGCTCAAGGAAACAAAGTATGCATAGTACATATATTGTCACGGCTGGAGGGCAAGGTACGCAGGACCCACATGCAGAAAGTTGGTTGAAAGCAGGAATCCTTTATTTCCAGAACTAGACCAGGCAAAACATCAAGTCGCTCAGAACAAAAAACCCTTCCTACAACGTCAAGAATCTCACAACGACTGACAGAAAAACCAGAACTTTAATGCACACAAGACTAATCACATAAACAAGACACAGGTGGGAGGGAGGAGGAAACACAGGNTGTTATAAATCTTTTTTTTTTACTTGGTCTGAGGAACTATTCTAATTTTTTGAGATAGGATATTTGAGTTTTCTTAAGCTGTATGCCATAATCAGCAATATTAAAATAATAAAAGGCTTGCAATATTTCAGTTGATTTGTAATGAATCCAGAATGTATGACATTTTTGTTTTTTTAATTGCATTACAGAAAATAAAGAACTTTATCACAATATTCTAATTTTCTGAGACAGTCCTGTATTGTCACGGCTGGAGGGCAAGGTACGCAGGACCCACATGCAGAAAGTTGGTTGAAAGCAGGAATCCTTTATTTCCAGAACTAGACCAGGCAAAACATCAAGTCGCTCAGAACAAAAAACCCTTCCTACAACGTCAAGAATCTCACAACGACTGACAGAAAAACCAGAACTTTAATGCACACAAGACTAATCACATAAACAAGACACAGGTGGGAGGGAGGAGGAAACACAGGGGTTAGGGAACCTTCCTAACGGAGTGAAATGACCCGGAAGTCCCTCAGTAGCAGCCATAAGTGCCGTTCGAATTCTCTAGATGTTAGGACAGGAGGTTTCAAACTTCCTTTATAACCTCCTTTAGCTTAGGAACCACTGGACCTCCCTAACCGAGAGGAGAAAATGCTGCCCCACAATGCCTTGCGGCCGCAGCATTTGCCATCACACAACATTCGGCATTTCACGGAAAACAACCAATCGTGACCGAGAAATGATATCATGAACGTTACGGTGCTTATTAAGCATTTTAAAACGTATGTGGCAACTTGCCAAATTGCTTTGTTTTGAACGTTCATCAGTATTATAATCAAAAAGAGAAATATGAACGTTAGTTTTTACTGAAATTATCAAATAAAGTCAACATTTCACAGTCTTTACTGAGCTGTGTGGGGTTTGTTAAACTTTCAAAATAAAACAGGAATCATAAAATATATGTTCATCAAACATCATAAACACACACAGCATTGACATCCTGGAAACAGAGGTACATACAGAGTAAAAGATAAAGGTAACATTTCAAGTAAAACATTTATCAGATACACATTTGGTGTCCTAATTATTATTTTTATTTTTTTTAATAGTGATGCGATATTGTTGTAATTCTAAATTATAGGAATAACAGACAAACAACCAAAGGCTAAATTCACCATCTCACTTTTTGAAAAATGCTTCACTGTAAAGGTATTTGTGCTCTCAGCTGTGAAAAAACAACAAATTGAACACTTTTTGATTGGTGCCTGTTTCGAGTACACACAGAACAGAAGTCAAATGTTTCTACATCAAACTCTTTGTGTGTTTTTAGGATGAGGTTCTGGCGGTGTCCAGGAAGATGGTGGTGCGGGTGGAGGACCTGGTGCAGTGGGGGTGTGCGGAGCCGTCAGGTTGGAGCAGTTATTTGAAAACACCAGCAGCCCGCGGGATTAACGGCCTCCACAAACCTCCACCGAGCAGCGACGAAAATGTCTGTGAGGAGACGACCAGCGTACCTCTGGAAGTCAAAATTGAAGGTAAGAAACACACTGAGACCCCGCCTTGAAGATACTAATCCGATGGTGCAAGGTTACCAATTTCACGATTCAAGTTTAAAAGGTTTTATTGTCAGTTGCACAACAGCTAACTAGCAGATAAGTACTCCATGGTAAAAAAGTAGAAGTGTATTTGTTTTTAGGAAAAGTGACCATATTGAATTAAGAGCTAGCTGGTATTGTGCCAATTGTAAATAAACTGAGACAAAAAATATGCTTGAAATTGCAGGAGGGTATATTGCACAAGGTTTTATATTTACAGACAGTGTTTTTTCCCATCAGGGGTATTCCTGTCTATATGTGTGGTTATATAATGTTAGGCTCTGGATGAGTTCATTTGAGACATCTTTAGAGCAAGCTTCATGATGGGAACTGAAGGGCAATTGAAAGAACAGGAACAAGTCAAACAAGTCAATAAGTGAATGAAAACATTTTTGTCTTGAACATTTAAACTCAGATTAGTAAGTGAAATCATTTGTTATTGATGGAAATAGTTCAATAGTGGTGGATATTATGCTAAATACATACAGCAGCAACATTTAGAGGAGGCTTGCTTCACATGTTTCCGTCCTCTCCTTTCAGACGACCCTCGACAGGGAATAACGATCCTCAGCTACCCGCAGTACTGCCGCTTCCGCTCCCTGCAGAGCCGCATCCTGGAGGGGGCAAGGGGCCCGGGGCTGCAGGACCCCCACCTGCTGGCCCTGGGAGGCGTTCAGGTACTGCCCCACATCCGGCTGATGTACTGCAGGGACACCTTCAACCACCCCACGCTGGAGAACAGCGCCGGCTTCTCCTGGCAGTTCAGTGAGTGTTTCAGATACATAAACATCTTTTTTAAAACCTTTTTTAACATGGGAATTATAACGATTGACCAATGTGGAGTTCCCCAGGGCGGATTTCCGTTAGTCATCAAAGATTCAAAGGCTTTATTGTCATAGGCACAGTAGCTACAGTGTAGATATGGCAATGAATATATTAAGTCCCAGGCTCTTCCAACAATGCAGCACAAATATATGTAAGACATAAAACAATTCAACACATTTAAAAAAATAAATAAAAGTTGTTTTGTTAATCATATGTCAAATATATCAAGCTTATTTAACCATTTATTAGATGTAAGAAAATCACATTTGTATTTCTGAAGGAAAAGCTTTAAACTGTTTATGTTTCATTAGACATAATGAATGTTTGTACATTTAGGTCAACCACCTTAGTCCTTAACTGAAGGTGAAGTGAAGCCATTAAAAAACGGGCATGTTGCACCTAAAATGTGACTAAAAGCTGATAAAAGATACGTATGATAAAAGAGTACACCTTATGAATTCAATTTGCATGCACCTACACATACGCAGCTTATCAAGGACCCCCTGCCCTTCTCAATGATTCTTTAGAATAAAATAGTTATTTTTTTCATTCTTTGAGTCCTTACAAGTTGTTTTTAATGTTTTTTTTGTCCTGCAGGTTGTCCATCTCTCAGTCTACGAGGGCGACCTCGCAAGAGGAAAGCCAGAGACGGAAAAGAGTCTCCGACCTCCGGCCAATCAGATTCCTGGATCGAGAGGATGAAGGTTTGTTATCTGTACTAATCTTGCCTGTGCGTGTATTTTTATACATTTTATTTTGGGTTGTTTTCAAAGGGTTTACAGGTGTTTATTTAACAAGTGTGTTTGCCTAATTCAAAAACCTTTAAATCCGTCTGATGACTCACTGACCGGAGCCCTGTAGTGGTTGCTTACACAACATCATCAGTTTAAATACCCAATACCCAACAAAATGTTAATGAAACAGTTTTGATGTACATTATGAGCTTTATATAATTTCTACTTCCATTATTGGTATTTTTCTGTGAAACGGTTCATCTTTACCCCCAGCATCTCTTTTACCTCATTTACACCAACGGTGTTTCACGGCCGGTTCGGAGCTGGAGCTTGAAAAGCACGGGGTTTTCTTGTTCACACCGCTGCGGAGCAGCCTCTTAGCTCCGGAATCCGGTTCGTTTCAAGCGCCAAAAAATGGTCCGGCTAGAGCAAAAGCACCGCATACGTCACGCTTACGTCGAGGCGGGGGCAGGAGCAGGGGGAATCGGAATCGTCAGTTGAAGTTGATGATTACGATTGTAAAGCTGTTTTGAAGGTAGCATGTAACGACTGTAAAGTTGGTAGTAAAGTCGTCCCATTTCTTCCATTTAGTTTCGACAGAGCAAAACCAAAACGAGTAGCGCTTCAACACAATCGGCCATTGTTGTTGTTGTCGGTGTGAGCTGTGACGGCCCGTCCACACAGCGGCGTGCGTTGAAGCTTGACGGCAGGCGTGTCTGAAACTCGACCAACAACCAATCACATGAATCTCCCGCCCCTGACACACCAGCAGCGGTTTGATTGGCTAGAGCTTGTACTGGCATATGATTCGATTGGCTGACGCTTCTGCCGAGGCGCCAAAAGTTGAACACTACTCAACTTTTGCAGCGAGCCACACCAGCAAAGCTCCGCGTCGCTTCCCGCAATGCAGTTCGGCGAAAAGTGACGTCTTTATGAAGCAGGCACGCAAACGGTTACGTCGCGACGCAAGCGATGACGCAATGACGCAGCACCAGTCGGACTCTGGGCAGTGTGAAAAGAGCTGGAGCTAAACCGAAGAACCGGTTCTGAACCTGAAAAGCTCTAGCACGGAGCTGGAACCGGAGTTGCGTTGGTGTGAATGAGGTATTTGAGTGTTTCTGTTGTAACTGTGGATGTCCCCCCCCCCCGTCGTCGTCCCCTTGAGTGTTTCTGTTGTAACTGTGGATGTCGTCGTCGTCCCCCCCCCCTCAGGAGAACGTGATGGGCAGCGTGGAGGTGGGCTGTGAGGGCAGCTGGCTCCCTCACCCTGAGGAGCAGACGTTCCTGGATCAGCTCTTCGACCACATGGAGCGCCTCGGCTCACCCGTCCACAAAGTCCCCAACCTCGGCTTCAAGAAGAGTGAGTTTTCTATCTGTATTTCACTATGTCTTTCTTTCATTTCTGTCTCTCCTTTTAGTTTAGACTTTTTAGTGGTACTTATTAAACTTAACAGTAGAGAAACCCAGGGTTTCCCACACTTAGACTTTAGTTGGGCGGGCCGCCCAGTTATATTAACGGCCGCCAAAGTATATTTCGCGTCCCATTTAGGTGTAATCTTTATTTATTCGTCCGCGAGCACGACGCCATCTGCGATCAATTAACTATCCCTCCTGTACCTGTTCGCTCTGCTGTCGCGGCCCGCAGTAACTCCGCTGCGAGGCTCCGGCAAACAGTTTATGAGCGTGCTCCACTAGCCCCCCCTCCGACACATGTGTCTGGATATGCACGGCTGCAGCAATGAACTCCTGCTCGACTGGTTTCATTATCACATGTTCAGGCGTTGTGTCTGATCTCTGCTTTCAATTCTAGTTTACCCACTGCAGAGAATCTTATTAAACGGCAATAACAAATTGTAGTTATAAAACGTATTAATCCTGCTCTTTTTAATTAGTTTATTACCTTAAAATAGCATTATGTATCACAATCAGATCATAACACCACCATTTAATTCTACTATGAGTTCATACATTAAAATACGTTTTACCTTTTTAGTTCTTTAAACCTCCATATTCTTAATTATCTTGAAAGAAAACCCTGACAATATTACATTTATAATCGCGTTTTGTGTTGTTTTTAGTCAAATTGGATGTACAGCATGCCTCATTTGTTAGGCTTCGCTTCACCATCCATAATCGAGTTAGCGGATTTACTTACAAAAAGGTACAAACATTCATTATGCCTAATAATACTAAAACAGCATTTGCTTCTCTTACATTTAACAAATGGTTAACTGAAATTGATATATTTCTTGTCTGGGGAGATGTTGGGATCTTGATTATATTTTTAATTAAGTTTAAAGGCGCTAGATAATATTCTTTAAAGCCTCTGTGTTTGAAGATGTGAATATACGGCAGCTGAAATCATAATGTGGTCCTGCTCTCTGTTTGCCCGCTCTCTGATCGGGTTCCTTATTATTTAAGCGGCAGTGAAACTCTGAAAGTATAAACACAGGGGTCTTTGTTTCATCCACATCTTTAGAGGCAGCAGAAACTAAAATCCTTCACATTTACATTCCTCTGCAGGTTTTTATCCCATTTGTTTTGTCAAATGAGATAAAACGTTTTTTCTTTAGAGTTACAACTTATATCAGCTCGGTGTTTATATTTGCATGTCTCATCTGTTTCAGTTTAAACATGTCCGCCCTCTTTCTCCTCAGTTGACCTCTTCAAAATGTACTCTGTGGTCAAGCGGCTTGGAGGCTACAAAAAGGTGAGTCACTTGTAGTCATTTCTGTTTATTAAGATCCTTTAGTCTTAAGTCTAGGAGAATGGTTTGGTATTTTAGTTTTTTTCCAAAATGTTGCATTCAAAGATTGAAACCACTCTTATGTCTATGTGCTAAAGCAATTCAGCTACCACCAGTAGACTTAGCATATTAGCTTAGCAAGAAGACTTTTTTTACTTTCTTATTTTTTAAACTATTTTTAAAAAAGTTTAAAAAGAGCCAGGCTTGCTGTTTCTCTAAGTTTTCAATCTTAATGCTAAGCTAAGAAAAAAGGGCAGCTCGCTGGAGCATTAAGTCTACAGACATCTAAATGTTAGCCTGAAACAAGTTAGCATGATGTAAAACGATACTGTTAATAACAATGATAGTACTCTATTGTTATGTACAGTTTAAGCAAGACAAAGATAAAGGGAGATTTATTTTCAGTACAGATAAGTCAATAGTACCTTTGAATTAACTGAGGGATTTAACTGTGTAAAATGAATGAAATAGTAGAGTTTTGCCAGAAACAATCTCAGCTGTTTACAGTAAATGAACACGCAACAAAAGCAGCTTTACGTTAAATGTAAACAGGCCAGTGTGACAGAAACGGGCGGTGAGTTTTCAGCTCAGTGCTGCTCTGTTTCACAACAAAAGGCCCGTTCAACACACCCTCTGGAGACCGAGCCTTGTACTGAACAATACTGTGTTATACAACGTAGTGTTACAACCATAATGACACTCTGTGTGTGAGTGGTGTGGTTGAAACAATTACACACATTATACAATGTGACACCACTCTGGTCATGACACAAGTTTTACTGTTATTATTATTATTAATATTATTTTGTATGGATTTATTTATTTTGTCTTTATTTATATTTACAAATATGTCTTTATTATTTACTATTAGTTTAATTGTCATATTCACCATTAAGTGTTTTTATTTGTATTAACCGTATTTAGTAGTAGATCTTTTTTTATTATTATCTTTTTTTTATACACACTTTTAAACATAAAAAAAAAAAATTCCATCAAAAAGGTATTTCATTCAAGTTAATTTAAAATCTACCTAATCCTAAAATAGCTACAGTCACTCTTGATTCAACTCCTCATTCATAATTAATAACAACACATTTCATATTTTGTTAATACATAATACAAAGTTACCCATATTAACCATACAAACTTCTTTTTCTCTGCATTTTAGGCGTTCAAAGCTGATCATCTTGATGTTTTTGTGTGTGTGTCACAGGTGACAGTGGACCGTCTCTGGAAAATAGTTTATAACGAGCTGGGAGGATGCGCCGGCAGCACCAGCGCTGCGACCTGCACCAGGAGACACTATGAAAGGTCAGAAAAAGAAAAAAACCATGAAGAAATACATAATTTAGACTCGAAATTAGAAAATATGGTCCTAATTTCAAATACCATGCTCTAAGCTTCCTGAAACTGTGTGTCTCAGGCTGATGCTTCCTTATGAAGAGCACCTCAGAGCAGGAGGAACTGAATTCAAAATCCCAGAGTGCCCCATGCCTCAAAAACCCAGAGCCATCAGAGGAAGAAAACCACTTCAGAGAGGAAGGAAACCAGGACCCAAATCCCAAGAGAAGAAGATGGCGACCGCTGCTGCTGCTTGTGCTCGTACTGTAAGTGACACACCAACATAAACAGTAGTTCACTTACTTTTCCTCTGGTTGTACTACCAAATTTCACATTTTCATTTAGAAATCATCATGTTCTTGCCAGCTTTGGCACTTTACCTCAGGTCAGAACAATATGACATTATGTGTCTCGATATGTAATCAGAGAAATATCTGAATGTACCTTTTAACCCCAGATATTGGAAATCTACTTTGACAGGCAGACATGTCCACAGGTCTTCAGGTGCATTACGTGTTGAAAGATATTTACAATATTGAATATTTGATAATAATATTAACTATTGTTTCAATAAGTACTAGTTAAAGTGTTCTCAGTTCTGGCGTTCTGCTGCTTTCATTGTACTGTAAAATGTTGCTCTCCAAAGGTCATCTAACCGTGCTTTATCTTTGCACTTCAGCACTTGTTGCTGCATTGTCTTTTGTCTTGTTTACTCAGCTTTTAATTGTTATGTGTTAATGGCTGTGTAAAGCAGTTTGAATTGCCTTTGTGTCTGAAATGTGCTATAAATAAACCAACATTAACCTCTGACTTTGATCTCTCTGACAGATCGTGACCCCGAACGGCACCTTGGTGGTGAAGAGAGGACGAGGTCGGCCGCCCGGCACGCGTAATAAGTCCACGCTGATCGCTCAGGCCAAGATGGTGGCTCAGCAGCAGGCTAGGATCAAATTAGAGGCGGAGTCTCAGCTGCTGAGTCCTCTGCTGCAGGGTGGAGGCGCTCTAACCCTCATCAGCACACACAGGGTAACGCCTCAGCTTTTCAGGAATCAGATCTCTTTGAATTTTTCTTTAAATCGGTTTGAATTAGCTTTTGGATGAAATGGTGCATCCAAAGAGAAGAGCAAATATAGTACTATTATAAAAGCTATTTTGGTACTTGAGTAACATTGTCTATTCATACTAATACTACATGTTTATTCTTATTTTATTGTATTCTTATTATGTGTACTATATTGGTTTCTGTCTTATGTTGCTGCTACAACACCTGCATTTCCCTACAGGGATCACTAGAGGTCCATCTGATCTCTGATGAAACCTCTCTAAACACTAACCGTGACCTCCCTCCTCTTCCTCCCCCTCTGCAGCCCATCCAGCCGGCCATCCTCGTCAACATGCCCCTCACCCCGGACCTCTCCCCCATGTCGGCCCCCTTCCTCCCCTTCCAGCCCAAACCAAAGGAGCTGAATTCGGACCGGGGGGAGTCAGCCTCCCCCCTCCTCCTCTCCACGCTGCCTCGCCACTTCGTCGGAGGATCTCTGGGCGGTTTCAGCCCCATCAAAGGCGTCTGCCCTCTGGACGTCTTCAGGAACCGCATCAGCCTCCAGAGGGGCCCGGAGAGCCCCGCCCTGACGCCTCAGGACCCCCCCGCCCAGCACCATCCCACCGTCTACACACTCCAGCCCAAAAGTGGAAGCCCGGACACGCCAACACACTCCAGCAGGGAGCAGCTCCAGCCTCAGCCCCACCTCCACCCGCCGCACCAGCAACACAACCACTGCTCGGGGTGCGTGGTGGATGAGGCGGCCCCGCAGAGGGGGGTCAGTCGGGACGTCAGGAACCGGCCCCCTCTGCCCCCCCTCCGCGTCCTGCCTCTGAACCTGGACTGCAGCGTTCAGGTGTGCAAGCTACTTTAAGCTAGCTTTAATAAATGAGTAATGCATGTGATGTCAGAATCAGAATTCCTCTATTAGTCCCACAGCAGGGGAATGTACAATGTGTGGGAAAAGTGACATGGCAAATAAAAGGCAAGCTATAATAAAGTAGCTAGTATGTTCAATATAGAGGAAGCACACATTAGAGATAAAAAGTAGCAGCATTTAAATAGATAGATCTAGATAAGTATTAAGGTTTGAGATGCTTTGCACAGTAGAATTGCCCCAGAGAAGTGTATATATTGCACATTACTGGCGTGTTGTGCAAGAATCTCTGTTTTATTTAGTTACACAAGACGAACGTGTTTTTTGATATTGGGCTATATAAATAAACGTTTGGTTTGTGCAGGTGTGCCAGCTGATGAGGACTCGTCTGGGCTCGTCTCAGTTCCAGACCTTCACCCGCCGCCTGTCCGAGGCTCTGTCCCAGGACCTGAGCAGCAAGCCCCCCTGCTCGCCCATCACGCCGCCCCCCGAGCAGGCGCTGCCTCTCAATCTCAGCAAACGCTTCGTGGTGAAGAGACCGAGCGCCGAGGGACCGGAGTCGAGTCACGGGGACGTCAACGGGAACGCCGATCAACCTCTGTCCAAGAGACTGTGCACGGAGACGGCAGATAACTTCGGTCTGGGGGGGCGATCCAGCTCGGGGGGCAGCGGCGGGGAGGGGGAGCAGGAAGTGGAGATGAGGAACCAGGAGGAACCAGCAGATCTCAGCTCGCCCAGCAGGATCAGAGCCTTCCTGCTCAGCCTGCCGCCCTTCCAGGTGAAATTCGAGGAGGATCTGAACGGGACGAGGTTTGGGAAGTTTCTCCCTCCAGGACCTAAGGAAACCCAGAGGTCCGCCACAGAGACAGGAGAGGGAGGAGTGGCGCTAAAGAAGGAGGACGAGGTGTTTGAAATGGAGCGATGTGAAACTGAGAGGAGCAACAAACAGGAGGAGAAGGATCACCTCTCTGCTCCGGCAGAGCTAAAGAGAGCCGGGCCCTCAAACACTGACACACACTGTTTTTAGCATTTATTCACTCTGTTGATATTAGCATTTTGTGAGCAGAAAACTGACTGAAATATATGGGAATGTATTGGTTTTGGAAAGTGGAAAGATGTATCCGCCGTGGGGCTTGGAGTTGGTTTTGGACGCCGGGCGCTTCAGTGTGGATCCGGCTCAGGGTAAAGCCTGGATACGCGGAGCAGGGATCTTTCTTTGCTTCATATCTGACAAACATTTGAACTCGCAACTTCTCTTTGTTTCCAATTATGTCTCCTTGTTATTTCCTGTTTTTCAATCATGTCAATAATTGAACTCTGGAAAGATGACACTGAGAATCATGACAATCACAAATCAGTTCCTCTTCCTTTCTCTGTCGGTTTCAAAAGGAAGGAGGAGTGAGACTGTGACTCTTCCACAAACACTGCCATAACTCTCCATAACACTATTAACTCCACTATTCAATGTTATGGTTAAACATTGAATAAGATCCATATAAACTTAAAATATAAATCGATTCTATCTATGGGTGATGCTATGCATCAAGACGTCATAACGAAGCATCTCGAGTGTACTGTAGTTTGGTAGTTTCATTTTTAAATTGTACTCTCCTTCTGTAGAGAGATAGTTATTTTCTGATAAAGTTTCTCGATGTTATCTGGAGCTCCTTGGTCTTCACACTATAGCTCGTTCCGTGAAGCCTTTCTATAGTCCTGCTCGTTAGCTGAAAGTATATCAACTCTTCTTACACTTATGTGCCTTAACGGCCTGCGATCTGTTTCATCGCCGGCTTCAAATACATTCACTTAAAGAGATACCTTGATGTTGCACCTCTGCCGTTTTCCTCTGCTCCTCAGAAGGGCTGGGTATGAAGCACTCATGTGGATATGAGACGTTACAGAGAAATATAAACTGTCAAATAAGCCAAAGTTGTCAAATTTTGAATGTTGTCCTTGCATTAGCAGCCATACATGAATTGGTCTGACTAAAACTGGTTAAAAAAAGAAAGTTTAAAGAGAACAAATCTGACATTCAATGCCAGCTCTCATTATACTCTGTGAAGTGTTTCATAATAAACAGTGTTGCGGTTCGATACCCGGCCCTGCTGTTTGTATTGTAAAGACAGCGGCCTCGCGTTGGTGCCGTCATCTCGCTTTCATTACAACCACCTAGGGCTGGGCGATAGAGATTATATCAAATGTCAGGATATCTCTGTCCCAATACCTCCGTCAAATGTGACGACATTGTAAAGTTGTCTATTGTTGTCTTTATAAATAATCAGTAATATGTTGATCTATTGACTGTCGTTAAAAAAAAGAATGAAAATGACATCACTTGACTGTAATTCAGCCTTCAGGAGAAGACGTCCCTCATGCCACAACGCGACATCTGAAATCACACACTATATCGCCCGGCCCTCTGTTCAGCAAAGGAGGAGAAAACGATGTGAGATGGAAAATGAACATGTAGCCCAAACATTCAGACTACCTCAGGTTCTTTCTTTTTCATTTCCACCTGCTTTATCCGTTTTAAGGGAGGCCTATCCCATGATGCATTTGGGCAGAATGCAGGGATGGATCCTGGCCCATGAACACAGCCTCAGAGTTTCCCGGTTTCACACATGTAGCACAGAACAGAAGGTGGAAATAACTGTTTTGGTTTGCACGCAGGAGGCCTGATTACACGAGAATTACACCGCGGAATCCGCTCTTCATTTAGTCATAAATAACCGTGTCTCTTGCCGTTTACTTGAGTTTTTCCAGACACTCGCATTTCCTGTTTCACCAAAGAACATGTTTCGGGTTTCTTAACCTTTTTAAACCTCTTCACTTCCACACCCAGCTTCTTCCTCTTCTTCATCTAAAGTGCCAACACAAACCACCGACTCCATATTGTGACAGAAAACGTTGTGTAGCTGAAAGAAAAATAAAAAAAATGTCAAGGTATCCCTTTTAATCTCAGCCTTTTTCCTTCGGTTTGTTTTCAGCACACCTACTGTACCCACGTGCTTAATTTGTTACTCCATATTTATATTGTCCACCTTTTATTCTCCCCAATGCCAATGTTTTATTACTTTAGGAGTGGAAGCAACTACGACACCGATTTCCCCGGTGCTGTTTTTTCTTAGTTATGTACCCATATTGTTATTTTTTATTCATAAAGCTGCAAATTATTTTTCTTTTCAACAAGTCATTAAATCTTCTTTATCGACTTGTTCCTGTGTTTGAATGACTTGCTATGAAAATATTAACAGTTTTGTTCTGCTTTATTTGGCTGTTGTTGGCTTGGTTTGAGAGGGATACGAACACCGTGTGAACGGATGCACGAGTAGAGAAATGTAGATCGCTGGAGAAGCACCAAAGCACATGTTTCTCCTCCAGAAATCACCAGACCTCCAAAACCTTTCTAGAACATTTCTGATCATGTTTGGAGTTTTTCCAGATATTGTAAGTCATTTTCTTACTACTATACTTTGAGGAAGATCTGTTGTTTCTTAAACTCACAGGTATGCTAATCTTACAACAGGATTCATGTGTATCTGATGTTTTTCTCTGCTTCTTCCTGTCTGTAAACCTTTTGTTTATTAAGGTGCTCCAAGCAGTAAAGGCCTTCAAATGTCTGTGGCTAAAGATACAAGTGTTGTAGCTCCTCTAAGATGACAGGGTAACTAAGTGGTGATTAGACAACATCTTTAAGGGACCAGATACTGCACGCTTGTTGCATTTTCCCAGCTATGTCTTGTCATTGAAATGGGTTGAAACGGTGCACTCTTTCAACAGTCTCAGCTAGAAGTCGCTCAGTGTTGCACTTGTACATAAAAGAAAGTGACGTGCAGAGAGCTGGCTTTGAAACTACAGATGGGCCTACTTACAAAGGGAAAAGCTGTTTCTGTCAGAAGTCAGAAATCCCTTCTTTTTTTTTTTTACAAAAGTGAGGACATTAACAGAACTTTACACCCTCAAACTCCCTTAGTAACTGTTGCTAGCCTTTCATTCCAGGACTCTCCTACTATGTGGCTGTTTAACACCCAAACTATCGCTAATATTCTGGTATGTGTAGTTCTTCCTGGCCTTTGATGTTACACCAGCCTTGTAATTGAATTACTATATATTTATATTGAACATGGGCATGCATACAAATGAATTAACCTCAAAAAGAGAAGAGATGCTTTGTGTAAATCATGTTTGCCCTTTTTAAAAGTGCCCTTTAAAAGTTTCCCAGATTGTGCTGGGTTTTTGTTTCAAATGAATCTTTGTAAATTTCAATACAGATAAAATAATACATTTCGAGCTCTCTTTTCAAAATAATGTATATCATCATTACTTCTCTCACTCTGCAAGTGCAACACCAGGGACATCTTTGTGAGAAACTGTCTGAAAGTGCGATCCATTTCCTCCTTTTCATCGACTTAATGCGCCTCCACCTCTTCCTTCGTATACACACACAGTTTGATCTACGTCAGACTCTCCTGATGACTGTTTGCCTTTTTTGTTCGTTTCATTTTTCCTCCATATTCATTTTTACGTTAATGACCAAAACCTTGTGTCAGAAAGAAATGGAGATCCTTCTAGTTTAGAGTTAAACTTGAATGAGAGACAAATATTTTCTCTTCTGCTTTGGTTATTTATGCTTTAGTTTATTAAAAGTTTCTTTACGTTTCATTTCCTTTTTTTTCTCCCTTTTTATATAAAGATGTTTACATTTTGTTATGCATGTTCAAACACATTTGTTATATCCAGTGTTTTGCACACTTCAGCATCAGTCCTTAACGGCACGGCTCATTCATGTAAAGTACTTACAAATAAAGTGCCTGATACTTAAAACTTAAAATTGGAGTTGATATTTGAAAGCAAATGAAAGCAACATTTGCTCATAAGCCTTCATGCCATTGACTTGAACAACGGCTCCTGTTGTGTGTCTGATTAATCCTGTGCTTTAAGGGGAGATTTTCACATTTAAAAAAAAAAAAAACAACAGTAGGACCGATCTGATGTGGAACATTCATGAAGATAAATGATCAAATTAAAGGTTCCACATGTGACTTTTTAACATCTGCAAATCTTGACAAAGTAGGAAAAGGGCGCTTAACGACAACTTTTTTTAATTTTGATTCATTATTTTCTGATTAGCTGTCTAACCCCTAATGATTCAGTTAACTATCACAAAGTGAAAGATATCTGGCACATTTCCACATTTAATGAACTGAAACCAGCAGATTTTTTACATTTGTGTTGAATGTGAATTAGCTGGTGGTTATATTTCTGCCAAAAAGGTGAATTAACAAAATGTCACAGGGTTAAGTATAGGGCAGAAATGGCAAAAGTTCTTTGTAGTCAATTTGTAAATGTAAGACTTCAAAGTTTGAAGCAACAAATACATGCAGCGAAAGGGTTTATGGGAAATGTAGTCTTTATACAGTAAAAGTGTCATTTCATCACGAAAAAGTGGTTTATTGACGTTAAAAATGCTACATGTGGCAACTTTTTATAAACCGTTGGTTGAGTACCAATGAATGTCTCGGTCACATGTGATGTCCTTATCACCTGACATCCCTTCTTCTTATGTTTTTGTTATTCCTTCTCCTCGAAACAAAGGTTAAAACTCTAAAAGCATAAGTCATGTTCTTTTCTTCACAAACTGTTGAGCTGTTGAAGAGAAGCGATGTGTTCTGGTGTATTCAGCCACCTGCCCGTGTGCACAGGGGATATTGGATATTTTTGATTGACTCTGTATTAACGTGTCATGTGATTTGATGATTTCAGATCAGCAGCACAAACGCTGGTTACATTTTGTTTTAGTTTATACACGGTAAAACGGCTGGCAGTGTCAGGTACCATTCCATTAACACTGTATATTTATAATAAAAGTAATCTGTTAATAAAACACTGGGTGGGGTTTTGTTGTGATTTTATCCTTTAAAAAAAAGTGTTGACAGTAAATGTTTATACATATAACAGTTAATTCATTGTATGATGTATATGCAGATTAAGATTTTTAGATAATGCATAATGCTATATAAAATAATTATTTGGAAAACTGTTAAAAATTAAGTCGTTTTCACTACATTTTCACCTTTGATACAACCCATATTTTTTAAAAGAAAAGTTGAGAAAGAAGTTCTAATACTAATATATAATATGAGACTGGAAAACAAGCTGGAAAACTCATCTTAATGCCTTTAGACCTTTCATAGAATGTTGTGTATTTCCTGAGAATATTCTCAGAAATTAGAGAAAAGCAATACAAATGTATTTTATTTTAATATGTATGAGTAAAAACTGTGAGATTATTTTATATAAAATAAGGATAAAATACCTTTTAAGAACAATAATCCTACTTCTTCTCTGACCTTCCTGTGATTCCTCAAACTGAACACTAGAGGGAGACAGAGATCTGATCAACTGAAAAACTTGCAGATTGTTTTGGGGATTTACCACAGCAGCAACCCACATATTAAAGGTCTTAATTTTAAAACAAAATGTACGATTTAAAAAATATATTTTGATAATAAAGCTGTAATATTATGCCATGCCAATTTGGGCGATTGAGTCATTTGAATTTTGTTAAGGTAATCTATGATTGAATTATACATGACCAGATTCTGTTAATCTTTAAATGCTATTCCTGAACATTCACTGCTATCACTTTAATGTGGTTATTTCCAAACAAAAAACAAAAAAACCGATTGTATTAATAATTGTGCTGCATACCTCTAAACTATTCTCTTGTTGCTATCAGGAAAGAAAGGACATGGTGTGTTGGACCAGGACTGTTCAGATGGTTTGGACTCAGTTACTCAAGTAGTTTTTTTAACTAAATGCAGTCATCTGGAGTAAAAAGCTAATTGTGGAAACAGTGGTGTCATGTACTCTTGTCTCTGTAAGCGCTCTACGAAGCCAGAGAAATTACTTAATGACAATATGCTGTTCTGATGCATCCTGGGAAATGTGGGATCCAGTATTTTCGGAGCTTGGGCCATATTAGAAATTAGAGTGGGGATATCTCAGCTGCCGCTTCAGTATCTGCCTCCTCTTCTTTTTGAATCTTTCTCGTTAGGATTATTTTATCAATGTTCAAATGTAAATTATTATTACAATCACTGGAAAACCTGTTAATGAAGACAAGAATGAATTGATGTGGCTCGGATTATATATAAATTAATGTTAATAGTGCTGTACAGATTAATAGAACAAAAGACAAACTAGTGTCAGGTTTTTAAATAAATTGCTATCCTCAGATATAACACAGTCAGAATGACAATAACCACATACACACACACACACACACACACACACTCAGACACACTACATTCCTCCCTTCAAAGGACTATTATTCTCAATGTGCTTCAAAAAAATGTTCAACATTCGAGTGTAAACATTCACACCGAAAAGGAAATGAACACATTCCTGTGTGTGTGTGTGTGTGTGTGTGTGTGTGTGTGTGTGTGTGTGTGTGTGTGTGTGTGTGTGTGTGTGTGTGTGTGTGTGTGTGTGTGTGTGTGTGTGTGTGGGTATTCATCTATTTTTGGGGACAACGGTCTGTTTGCACAGTCACGTCATGGGGACCTCTGACGCTTTGTGTGTGTGCCTTTCATTAACTCACCAACAAGGCAATTTAAAGTGCTTTAAAAGGAGAGAAAAAACGAAAGAAATCATGATAATCTACAGATTTATAGGCATTATCTTCATTATATTGTCAAGTCAGTTTTAATTCAACTTTTTCAGTAAAAAACGTTTACAGTTTAAAATGTAACCGCATCATTTGTCTGTCTTACTACACGGAAAGACAGAAAGCAAAGCAGAACTAGGTTTGCTTTGCTTTCTGTTTTTTTAATTTATTATAAATAACATTATAGTATCTTTTCCTCATGTTGTGCACCCCTAACAATAGTACACAAATACAAAGTGTACCTCCTATCTCAGGAGTCAAGAGTGCCATTGAAGACAATATCATGTCTTATGGCTCTAACAGACTTTTACTCGTGTTTCTTATAGCTGGGTTGAGTATTTCACATCGTTCTCTGGTCCGGTTTCTGTTTAGTGGATTAAAGCTCCACAGGCTGCTCTCACTGCTCTGGTATGTAAGCTCTATTTCTCCTGCACAGCCTGTCAGACTTTTAACCCTTCGAGATTCATAAATATTTTTCTTTTGAAGCCTCTTCTCTTTGTCTGGGAGCAGACTGTAAAGAGATCCACATAAGAACACAGCTTTATAGCAGCAAATAGAGATACATTTTGTATTATTGTTTTCAGATTATTATTACGGATTTATTTTAGTTATTTATTTATCTATTACTCTTTAAATATTTTGCATATAATAATTTTCTTTTTACATTTATTTAGATTTCCTGTTTATTTATTTTTTAAACACACAAATATACACGTCTAAATCTCTTTTTTATTGGGACAATGCTGTGGTTTGAGCACATAAACAATGTAAAGGTAACATCACACTTTCTGTTTTTATACCTCTCTTAGGGTCAGGAGTAAAAAGAAAAGTGTCTTTCTTAATTTAATTAAATCACAGTAGGCTAAGCAAACAAAATACACTTCCTTTATTTAAAAAAAAAAGTCCAACGTCGTATTTACCTTTTTTTTATTGTTACCACTGAAAATGTGATATGTTTATTATTATTTTATTTGCCTCGAGGTTTTTAGTTTTCTACTTTTATTTTGATAGTTATAAGATCCGGACTTTTATTTTGAAGGGACTTTTGCCAGAAGTGAATAGAGAATGAAGGATTGTAAACACGTGTAATAATGGATGAATGACGGAGAAATTAACTTCAGATAATTAGTTAGGTTTTTTAGCACCTGGCTGATAGGGGCACAAGGTTTGTTATTACTTTAATTAATATGTGTATTGATATTATGTGGTGTTATTTCGTAGTTTTGCAGAGTTTTGAGTTCACGCTTTTGTATTAGCAAAACTGCTATATAAGGAATGGAGATGTTTTATCTGTGAGATGGTGGCTAATTATTGTGTTTTCTTTCTTTTCTTAGCTCTTACGTTGGTACTTGACAATTAATGTATACATGCAAGTGTGTACAATAAAAGGATACCATCAGTTTGAGAGTTAGACCATTATTCAGCTGGGGATGCTACATTTATATTTGTATTATTCAAAGCTAAGTAGTTTAAAATATAAACCTGGAGTAGATATCAAGTGTTCGCTATTTTCTTCCTTTTATATTGTTTATTACATCTGTAATCTTCTGTGAAGCACTTTGTGACCTGTTATTCTCCCCACATTGATATTATCATCATCCTCTTATCATATTTGATATTTGATATAAAAGCACTGACACTGGTCCAGCAGTACTTCAGGTTTAATGAGAGGTTTCAGAAACCAAACCAGATCCTCAGTTTTACGAGTTGACGTTTCTGAGAAGATTTACAGCTCAACATCCTCTGAATTAATCTTCATTTCTTTAAATGTCTTTAATCTCTTTTCTCCACATCCACCACAACTCCCACAGCTCTCATTCATAAAATACTTTTTTATTGTTTCCTTTCCAGACAGATTCCGACCCACGCTGTTAAACCAGGCTTAACTCTGAGACCATCTCTGAGGACGAGAGCTTAGAGACAGAATTTAATTGTCTGCTACACTGATGTATTTCTGTGCATGCATCAACAAGAGAAGGAACACTGACTATACATTAAAGTTTAACCAAAGGAGAGTGACTGTGCTTGTTTCAGACAAAGGAACAGACTGCAGATGGATAATGGAGTTTCTTCTTTTGTTTGTTGTCCATCTGTGCACCTGTCTGCCTCCTCCTCTTAAAGACGTCCAAATATAGACCCTGATCAATAAAATCAATCAATAGCCCTCTGTCAGGAGAAAAGGAATGCAACAAAGAGTGTGCAAGAAACTAAAACCAGTTTAAAGCCCTTTGTTTGCTCACAGACATCACTTTACATTTCTCCAAATAACTCAAAATATACTCGAAATTAACCGACAAAATACCCCTAGATAAACAAAAGAAAATATTTTTCTAATATGACAGTATCACCAGGATACGGGGTGAAATTAAATACATTAAAACATAAAAACAAGAGAAGCTAGAGGATACTTGGAGAGTTGATCAACAGAAAAATGATCGCAAAACCAGTTTATTAGTTATTTTCCATTCACATAGAATGGGAGGAGATGCAGTTTTAAGCATCTTAACTATGGAGATTTTGGAACATATTAAATGAATAATCTTTGAATGTTTTACTAAGAAAAGAAATTTAAACACATTACCCTGTTATAGAGAAATTATTCTTGGATTTCTTGAGAAAATTGTACATCTCAGTCGAAAGAAAACAGTTTAATATAAAAGAAAAACACAACTGAGTGGTACAGATGTCTTCAGGGTAAATACAATACATTTAAATTGAGCTCATCCCTCCTCTGTGCACACATCGGCAGTAAAAGTTTCCTTGAAAAGTTTCTCATTAAAAGTGATTGCCTTTTCTTTTTCACCAGAGACTTCCCTCATTTTGAGGGACCTAAAGCTGCTCTCCATGGACATTTGGTGGCTAAGAAGTCACTGACTTTCTAAGTGTTATTTATTCCTTCCTGGAGCTGGTAGCAGAGTCGGTGTAATCCTCAGTGTTCACCCTGACAGCCTAATTTACCCGTCAGACACTCCATTAGGAGAGGCAGTTTAGTATCAGCTTCCTCTGCAGCTCATTGAGAGAAGATTTGAATTCTGTAGTCACTTCAAGTCTCATCCAGTCTCGCTGCTTCAATATTCATAACAAACTGAAAAAAAGTGCCTCTATCAATTTACTTTTTTCTGGTTTCTTAAACAAGAATAATGATTACCGTGCAGGAAATCATTATGTTATCTGTGTGAATAGTTATGCTACTAAATTACTCACATACCGAACACACACACAGAACAAAGTTTCTGAAGGAAATAACAAGGACCTGCAGGGTGAGGAGCATTAATTAATACCAACCCACTTAAATGGGGGAGGTGTGTGTGTGTGTGTGTGTGTGTGTGTGTGTGTGTGTGTGTGTGTGTGTGTGTGTGTGTGTGTGTGTGTGTGTGTGTGTGTGTGTGTGTGTGT